>NC_138372.1:2848366-2904473 GCF_054177405.1 Leptonychotes weddellii
ATATCAGTAAGGGTCATCTTCCTTGAAGGCAAGGATATTGGCAGCCCCACTTCAAGATGCCTGGGCCCACCTTTGAGCCTGGTACCCAGAGGAAGCAGGAGGAAATGGTGAAGTAGGAGGTGAGGCCTGCCAATCCCTAACCCACACTGTTGGGTTATTTACCAGCCATGCACCAAAGAGCTCCAAATAAGGAGTTAGTAACAGAGCTGGGACCAGGAGTCCTGTCTCCTAATATGTTGGGGGCCAGGTTGGGATTCTGTTTTCCCATTTGTACAATAAGGAGAACAGTGGTTCTCAAACTTAGGTCCATGGACTGGCTACATAAGAATCATCTGGGGAGCTTTTAGAAATCACAGAATCACTAAATCACTAGCTTGACAGTGGGGCCTAGGAATATGCATGTCAAGGCTGCTCCAACAATTCTAATGCCATAAGTTTGTGATCTGGGCCTCTATTAGTCTCTTGGAGCTGCTCTAATGAAGTCCCACAAACTGGGGGTTTCAAACATCACCAATTTACTCTGAATTCTGGAGGCCAGAAATAGAAAATTATGGTGTGGTCAGGACTACAACCCACCTCTTAAGAGGCTCTAAGGAAGAATCTGTTCCTTGCTTCTTCTGGCTTCTGATGTTCTAGGCCTTCCCTGATTTATAGCTGTGTCACTCCAGTCTCTGCTTCTGTCTTCACAGGAGTTTCCCTTTTTTTCTGTGTTTCTACTGTGTGTGTCTCTTAGAAGGCCACTTGTTATTGGATTTAGGGCCCACCCAGACAATCCAGGATTATCTCACCTCAACATCTCTAGTACCTGCAAAGTCTCTTCTTCCAAATAAGGTCACATTTGCAGCTTCTGGGATTCGGATGTGGACAGATCTTTTGGGGGGCCACCACCTGGCCCACTACAGTGCCCTTTTCTCTCTAAAATTCTGGGTGCCTGCACTGCTCCCAAAGGCAGTACATTGACATCAACCTCTGTTCCCCACTGTCCATCATTCAGAATTGCCCACTTGCTGAGGACTCCTCTTTGCTCTTGGAAAGGAAACTTGGGCAAGGACAGCCAGGCCAGCACGATGAGGAAGGCTATATCAACTCTGTTTTTTTCCTGCAGTAGAAGGTGTCATTGGGCCCATTGCAAACCTGTAACCACCCTTCTGCCCTTCCTCCACTCCTGGAAACATAGTGGGGGGTGGGGAGAGAGGTGGAGAGAGAGAGAGAGAACACCTTGCTATGCAAGCTACACAAGAGCCAGCCTTGGTTCTGTTCCCAGTGCTGAAGTCTGAAGGTCCTGGCAGAGAGCAGGACCCCAATAAATGGTTGTCAAGTCCCCAGATATCTACATGCCTGGCTCCCTCACTTCCTCTGAGGGTGCTCAGATGGTGTCTTGCAAAGCCTTCACCAACCATAGCCTTGCAGGGAGTTCCTCACCCTGTCTGCTCCCCTCACTCACCACACCAGAAAAATCACCTAATTATTCAATTTCCTTTGAGTGTTCCCTACCCAGAGGCAGAATTTGATTCATGGCTGCATCCCTGCTATCTGGAATGGTCCCTGGCACACAGGAGTGGCTGGCTAGCTGGCTGGGTGGATGAATGGGTGGATGGGTAGGTGGATTGATAGGTGGATAAGGGATGGATGGATGGGTAGATGGGTGGAGAAATGGATGGATGGATGGATGGATGGATGGATGGATGGATGGATGGATAGATGCATAGATGGGTGGGTGGGTGGGTGGGTGGATGGGTCGATAAATGGATGGGTGGATGGATGGATGGATGGATGGATAGGTGGATGGATAGTTGGGTAGATGGGTGGAAAAGTAAGTGGGTAGGTGGGTGAGTGGGCAGATGGATGGACAGATGGATTTTAGAGGCATCAAAAAAGCAGCCTAATTTGATTCTAGGAAAAGGAATTGTTGTGTGGAGGATGAGGAGGCTTGTGTTTTGGCCCAGGATATAGCTGGGCACTGGAAGGCTGTTGAAGAGTTGGAGTGCTGGGTTCAGTGGGTGATGAGCTTAGTTTGGTCAAATATGGCTGCCTGCATCCTGGGTGCATTAGTCTTCAATTGCTGCTCTATTAAATTAGCATACACTTAGGGACTTAAACAACAGGAATTTATTATCTCCCAGTCCTGTGGGTCACAAGTCTGACCTGGGTCTCACTGGGCTAAAACCAAAGAGGCAACAGGGCTGGCTTCCTTTCTGGAAGCTCTGGAAGGGGGGTGGTGTGGATCTAGTCCCTTGTGTTCTGGGACTGAGGTCTTGTTTTCCCTGCTTGTTGTCAGCTCCTGGAAGTTTGCATATTCCTTGACTCTTAGCCTCTACTATTGTGTCCCTCCCAAATTAATATGTTGAAGCCCTAATTTCCAGTGTGGCTGTACTTAGAGTTGATGCCTCTAAGGAAGTAATAAGCGTTAAATTAAGTCATAAGGGTGGGGTCCCTATCTGATAGGATTGGTGTCCTGTAAGAAGAACCACCGGAGAGCTCTGTCTCTCTGTCTTGTGAGGACATAGTAAGAAGGTGGCCATGTGCAAGCCAGGAAGCAGGCTCTTACCCACTGGGAACCGCCTCTGCCAGCACCTGGACCTGGGACTCCCAGCCTCCAGAACAGTGAGAGTAAATGTCCGTTGACACTAGTCGCCTGGCCCGTGCAAGCTGAGATGCCCCAACTCCACCTTTGAAGCCAGCACCAGAGGATGAAGTCCTTCTCATGGTTCGATTCTCTCCCAATGACCCTCCTCTCTCCTCATCTTCCTTTAAGGGCCTGTGGGATTACACTGAGCACACGGTAGTGGCTGACACACAGGAGGATGGATAAACCAGGAGAATATCCATATCTTAAGGTCCATGACCTTAATTCAACCTACAAAGCCCCTTTTGTCACACAGCATGGGATAGTCACAGGTTCAGAGATCAGGGCATGGGCTTATTTAGGGGCTGCCATTCTGCTGACTGCATGGGAGGGGATTTTATAGCAGTTAGAACTGGGATGAGGTCATGGATGTGTGTCAGTTTAATTCTTCCAGAGGCTACATACTAACTCTGAGGAGCAAGCATTTCCCAGGCTATCTGGGGTTATTTGAGGGGTAGCCCTTCTACTAGTTCTGTGACCCAAGGGAAAGAGAAAATCTTGAACCCCTGATGCCCACCAAATGTTTTGTCGATCTCCTGCATTAAAGAACTCCAACTAGACATGCCTGGGACCCATCAAGGTAGGAACCTCCAGCAGTCACCTGCTAGCCTTTCATATGTGCATGATACCAGTCCCCTTTGGGATCTGTTTGTCCATCCATCCATCCATCCATCCATCCATCCATCCATCTACCCAAGAAAACTTTTAATGGTAGGGTAAGGTTCTGGATGCTGTGAGGGAATCCTGGCTGCGGGATGGATATGGTGCTCAACCCAAGGATCTGCCCAGAAGAGGCACTGGCTGACCACCGTGTTGCAGAAGGGACAAACTGCCTCCAGAGAAGATCTAGGAGGGCACTGATGAGATCATTAGTTGCTGCTTGGTTGGAAGAAGTGAGTTGGAAAGCTCCGCACTGAGTCTCGTTGGAAACTGAGATCCTTGGCTACTGATATGATGTAGTCTCTGGTCCCCGAGACCATCAGAGGAAACTGATTAAAGCAAAAACACTCTAGAAAGCAATTCAAGGGGGAGCCCTGGGTTAGCCCAAAGCTCGTGCCCTCAGGAACAGCCTGTCATGGAGCGCAAATGATGTGCTATCCTTCCCAGAAACCCCAGAGCAAAAATGAGTTTTAATCACCTGTCCCCTTAACATTAATCACCACCCATCTGCAGGACAGACCCTGCCAAAGCACATAATTCTTGATCACACAGGCTAAATGAATGAATAATTACAGGAATAAACACTGCAGTTAACACCAGCGCATTAAGCATGGGATCGACTCCCCTTGCTCCTCAGTCTGACTGCAGAGCCCCCAGGACTGTCAAACTCAGGCTGACAGGGCTTCTGGGAGGGAACACAGACCTACACACCAGGCTTGCGCTCCATGCTCCTCAACTGCACCTCTGATAGCAGGTCCAAGCACTTTGCAAGTCCTGCTCCTCCCTGGAAGACTAGGAAAAGCCACGTCCCTCTTGACAAGACCTGAAGGGCAGCCGGAGAGATCATTTGTCCCCTCATGTGGTCGGGGACACATGAGAAAATAGATCACAGCAGCAGCTTTCTCTATGGTCCAGAGACCACGAAGCTCTTATGGAAAAGAAGCCACAGTCTGGAACCACGGAACTCAGCCATGTCCCAGCCTGCCTGTTCTACCTCTGGGGAAACTGAGGATCCACAAAGCCTTTGCAAGGAATGGGGCTCATGAGTATGCCTTTATTACAACTAAAATCACCTGTGCCCTCCACTGACCTCACCTGCTTGATCCAGAACCTTCCAGAGCTAACAAACGAAGATGAAAACAGGTGATTTTCTTCTCCTTCAATTTCTGAATTAAAGTAATCAAGGGGTGTTGTGTTCCAGCAGCTGTTTACCCAAAGGAATGAACAGAGATCAATATTAATACCTGAACACCTACACACTAATCTTTTTGAAATGTCAGACAAAAATAAGGCATCAAGAAACTGTATTCTAGACATTTGCCAGTAACAGGAGTGACTCTCAATCAATCTCTCTTTGTCTCTGTCTCTCTCTCTCACACACACTTCCCTCCCTACACTCACATGCTTCTGAAGGTAACACATGGCACCTGAATGGACAACAATGGTCCATGTGGAACTCTGAGCTTTGAGAGTAGATTTTTGGTCCTTTTCAAATAGAAAGATCCAAGTGTGAGCCCCTTTGTCCCGGGACTGGTGGTGGAAGCCAGATGACAGCTAGAGAGGGACCAGGCCCTCCACCCATCTCTCATGATGTTAGGGGGACCCCTGAGCCAACCTGTAAGCATGTGAATGCCTTTTAAGGTACATTCTCCAAACCCATACTACAGTTTTATTACTAATTGATCAGAAGCTCAGCTATAAACAGAAGGCAGCCAGGGGTCCCACCTGTGCATCTAAGTGATTTGAGAGTCGTGCTCAGTGGCCACCCCTGGAAGGTCATTCTGGAATTATGCAAAGGGGCCAAGTGGGAGCTTGGTAGCTCTAGAGCTGACGCCTTCTGGACGCAAGTGTCCCATGAGCAATGTTTCTCTCTTGAAAGTCTTCAGTCACGGTCCCAGGAGGGCTGTTGGGTCTCCTTTTACTTCCTTGGCTCTGGATTCCTTCACCAAATAGCCAACCATTTGGGGGGCTACAAAGAGAAACCCTTGAGATGGGCATTGTTTCCACAGCTTCCTTGTCCAGGATGAGAACCCTCCTCACCCCAATAAGGCCACGTGCACCACCTCGTGGCCTTATTGAGGCTGTGAGGTCTGGGACTTCTCTGAGCAACAGTTCCCTCGTCTGAGACGCAGCAAAGTGCAACTCTGGGTGGACGTGGGTCCCGGATGGCTCATACAAACTGCCTAATGCAATGCCTGGGATATAACAAGCCCTCAGGAAATGACAGGGGCCGATGTGGTTGTCAAGAACGCTAAAAATATTAATTACTACCATTTATTATTATCGATTCTTTTCTTCTTTTTACTGCCACCCACATACCCTGGATTGGATGGATCGACATGAAGGGCATTTACTCTTTGCCTTTTGTCACCTGGAGACTGCCTCCACTGTACCCCAAATCCAGCCTTTCAGCCTGGGGTGATCCCCTATCGTGAGGGGCCCAGCCCTGCTGATACTCATCAGTGGGGTTCAGGTGAGTGCCAGCTGCCTGGGGCTTGGTTCTCTAATCCTGGAGGACGGGAGAAGCCTTCCGCGTGCACGTCTGGATTTCTGTGATCCAGACTCCTGAGCTTCTTGCAAGAGGATGGGACAAGACAAGGGAAACACTGTATTGGCCTCAGAACCACTGAAGACACGGTGCTGCCCTGGGCCTTCTTCCCCACCTGTGTTACAGCCACAGAATTCCACTCTCTCCGAGTCAACGGAAAACGAACAAAAACGCACATCTGTGAGAAAATGCTGGTTGGCAACCGGGGGAGGGAAGGGCTAACAGCAAAGTGGGACGCAAGCCTTGTCTGCATGCCCTGAGCCAGCACAGCTGTTTCCTCGTGGAGACAACGGGGGACGCCGGGGTCGTATTAGTATACGTCTATTTCACATGTCCGAAGTGGTCCTATTTCATCATCTTAAAGCAAAATCAGTAAGAAACAAGAAAGAAAAACACCAAAAGCAAAATGCAGAGACTAGATGGACAAAAACCCCGCTCTGAGAGGAATCTTTGTTTCCCATTTTGGGGAGCAGACACGCAAACTCGTGCAGACAAATGGTGGCACTCTCCAGCATCCTGTCCTCAAGATGCACTTAGTTCAGGCTGATCCAGAAACGTGAAAGAGGAAGGGCAGGGGACACGCGGTTCAAGTGAAATCACTAAAAGGGACGGGTAACAGCTCCTCACGCATCAGAAGAAACCGGATGAGAGGCACCGGAAATCCACAACAGCTCTGGGACGATCTACGATGGTCACCGTCATCGTCCTGGGACCGTCACACGCCCTGCACCTCGCACCTGCAGGGCCCCAGGGGGCCGTGGGCAGCATCCCCAGTGGAGAACTGTCCTTTGCACATGCTGAGCGTGCACCATCCTGACTGTAGGCTACAACTTTCCTGATCAGTGATGCTGGATAGACAATTGAAACCACCGAACCGGCAGAAGAAAGTTCATCCCACATTCTGCAGACACATATATTCATCCGACATCAGCGGTTTCCAGTGTGTCAAAGATAGGACATGCAGGAAAGGATGCTCGTGGTATAAAATTGTACTGTGGCAGAGAGTAAGAAGACGTCAGGGGCTCTGGAGCCAGCCCTGATGGCTTCTCCACCTCCAGTCACACCTGTGGCCCCTCACTCCTCTTTTTGGGCCTCAGGGCTCGCCTACTGCCCCTCTGGGCACTCCTCTGGCTTCCCCTTGCCCAAAAGTCCTTTCTGCCAAGTGTCTACCTAGTTCACACGTTGGCCTCTCCAGTCTGGGCTGGTGTGTCCTCTTGAGGAGGCTGAGCCTGACCACCCCAGTCACCCCTTCTTGCTCACCCACTGTTGATCCGCACCTCGCTGGTTCTGTCCTGCTCAGCATCTCTCCCTGCCCAGCCCACTGCATTGTATGTACTTCTTTATTATGTTTACTGTTAATTGGCCATGACTGCCACAGTGGAATGAGTTGTTTGTGACCTAGAATAGGAGCCTGTGATGGACCATTTAATGTGTCAGCATGGCTGGGTCATGGGGCCCAGGGATGTGGTCACACATTATTCTGGGTGTTCCTGTGAGGGTTTGTTTGGATGAGACTGACATTTTAATTAGTGGACTCTGAGTAAAGAAGATTGTTCTCCCTGACATGGGTGGGCCTCATCCAATCAGTGGAAGGTCTTCCTGGAAAAAAAAAGACTGGCCTCTCCCAAGCAAGAGTGAATTCTGCAGCAGACAACCTTTGAACTTGGACCCTACCATCAGTTTTTTCTGGGTCTCCAGCTTGCTGGCCCACCCTGAAGATTTTGGGTCTGTCAGTCTCCATGATCACATGAGCCGACTCCTTACAACACATCTCTCTCTAGGTATTCATTTCCTGTTGGTTCTTTCTCTTTGGAGAATCCCAACTAACACAGAGCTCAGAACTGTTGTTGAGTGAAGGAATGAATGAGTGAAGGAATGAATAGATGGCTTTGAGGAGGAAGCAGGGACCAATGAGGAGCCATTCTGGAGCTGGGAGCAAGCCAGCATCCTTGTGGGCTTCAAAGTTTTCTCCCTTTACCATGTGAGGTCTTGTCCCACCACTGAGCCCCCACCATCAGTTACAAGGGCTCATGTTCTAGAGAAGCCACGCTCCCTCTTTTCTCTTGAGAAGCACTGAAGCCTCAGATGTCAGGTCTGACGTGAGCAGATTCTCCTCCTTCGATGATAAGGAAAGGCAGCAGGGGCATTGTACGGGGTCAAAGTAGATGATTACATCTGTGGCCTGAGATGCAGCCCCTGGAGCCTGCACTGTCTGAATCCACAGTGGGGGGAAGAGTGACTCCTACCTGGGCAATTAACACAGATGATGTGGGCAGAGGTCACCCACTGACTCATTTCCTGGTGCTGAATTGTAGGGCTCAGGTGATTTTTCCAACACTCCCACTCAATTCTGGAGATGAGAAATCCACACCATCCAGACTCAAATTCAGAAAACTGGCACCATGCTGCCCCTCCAGACATCTGTCTGTCCTCTCGAGTTTCTGTCAGATTTGAGGTCTGGGCACCTCAACATGCCCGTCATATATGCCCACTCGAATGGCATCCAGGCTAGTGAGTACCAGGGCTCCTGTTCCCTGAGGAGCTGGGGATTCGGTTCCAGTATCTGGGCTGCAAACACCCATCCTTCTTAACTCAAAAACCCTGCATGGTGAAGTGTGGCAGGTGCTCAGAATTAATGCATGCGTTACCCAGTTAACTTCACAGAAACTTTGGTGGTCATCCTTCATTTCCTTTGAGGAGCAAAGAACACACCCAAAGCTTCATTCTGCATCTCCAGCAAAGCTGTCCTCCAACCTCCTATAGGTATCACGTCACAGAACTGTAACTGTAAAACCCGATAAAAATGGTGGCCATGACAGCGATCTCAGAGGACCCAATCTCCCGAAGTCCACCATCTTGATGTGGTTGACGTTGACCAAGAGTGGCTAAGCTTTATTTTCTATGTGATTGCTTCGGTTGGTGTGGATGCCTTTAAACTATCCTCCTTCCCATTTTGGGCCTCTGTGTTTATCCTTCCAAACGGCCTGGCTAACGACTCCTATTTCACCTCCCGCTTTCCTTTCAGAAAAATGAATCCCATAAAAATCACTAGACTGGTGTCTGAGCAAACTCTCTGGTGTCATAAAACTTTGATTTAGAGGTTTAGCAAATGTGACAGGACGTTTTTGCGTGCCCTTCCGAAGTGTGCAAACTATTTTTGGCATGTGGACATTTACATAATATTGCCAGAAATGGGCTTTTCTTCCCCCACCCCCTTTGAAATCAGAAGAAATGATGAGTCAAGGCAGGATGAAACAGGTTCTGAGTCAGAAGACACGGGTTCACCAAGGGAAGCAATTCAAGATAATGTTCAGGCACGAAGTACTGGAGCTGAGACAGCCTGGGAAAGGTGGAATATTGACCCCCAGAAAAGAAATTTGAGTTGCCAGTCACATGGTAGTTGCTTCTACTCCGAGGTGGTAAAGGGATGGAAAGCAATCCACCTGTGGTGCACTTGGCTCATCATTTCAGTAGAGGGCAACACCTTGAAGTCAAGCACCATGTTCTGTGACCATAGGCAGGAACTCGGTGGGGCTCCAGGAACCCGGTTGTTTTTCCTCCCCGCCACATCACCTAGAAGGATTCGTGCACCCCAAGACGCATTCTGGGGAAAAGAATTCTCCCCAAACGGTGTGAAGCACGTCAGAAATGGAGGTTCAAACAATTGGTATAAAACCAGCCCCAAGACATCCAAATGGAGGATTAAGAATTGTCTCAAGAAGGCTTGGCCGACCCTCCCCCAACCAGAGCTGAGATCCAGGACTTTGGGGAAAGAAGTAAATGACATTTATTGTGGGTTTTGTGGGGAATAAGCCGGGAAGTGGGCTGGACCCATGCAGTGTCACATTTGTGAGGAGGGACGGATGCTAGTTGGTTTATCATGGGCTTGCTGTGCACCAGGCTTAGGTGTTGACTTGTGTTACTTAATCCTGCATCAACCCATTTTGCAGACGGAGCAAAGCCAAGTCTTTGGTACTTGCCTACGGAGGTAGGGCCAGCATTCAGAGCCAGAGACTCTGTTTCTCATGCTGGGCTGGATGCTTCTAATTTACAAACAACTGCTCTACTCGGTAGGCATTACCTCCATTCTCCAGAAACGTAAGCTGAGAAAGGTCCAGTAGCTTGTCCGACATGTCACCATGACAGCGAGGGAGCCCAGAGTCACACGCTGACTGGCTGAGTCCGTAGTTGATGCTCCTTCTGGGATACCTGTGCCTCGAGGGCTGGCTGGCTGCACAGCCTGGTGGTCTCCGGTGAGGGCTGGCCAGGTTTCCTGTTCCAAGGGAAGGCATCCTATTAGAGTGGAGGCCACCTTAACCACAGCTGTCTTCCAGAGCAAAGCAGAGCTTCACTGTAGAATCCCAGGCTGGAATCCCGGTGCCGAGAGCCTGCAGAACGGGGTTGTCCTTATGAGCATGTGGGCTTCTTGTTGTTACTTACATTTTCTCCATTATGCTTCAAATTACATGATCTACGTTGTGCAGTCTCGCCATTGATTCACTGGTTAAATTAGCTGCTATTTCTCTCTCCCGCATTACAGGCTCAGAGTAATTTGTTTATGACTCAAATGTTCTGTGGGCTCTGAAGGAAAGGCTAATATGCATTCATTACAGCCAGGCATAATCACTCTAAATCACGAGGACTGCTGGTCCCAGGCAATCCCCCGGTCTCTTTGGTGCAGTATCCTGCCTTTTACCTGACCAGAGCAGTGCTGCTGAGGCATAAATTTTGCTCAGAATTCATGGAAAGGGCATGCAGAAGGGGGGGGGGATGAATGTTTCAGATCTGTAGAACAGTTTCAAACTGATGCAAGATCACATGCCTTGTCCTCTGCATGACCTTCAGAGAGCGCCCACCCCAGGTCCACCCGCCTCACCCCCAGGCTCCTGGGGGTCACCACCCCTCCCACCTCACAGAGACCGTGTGAGTAAAGAGGAAGGTGGATGACTGCAGAGCAGTGCTCACCGAGATGCGTCCCGGGTCTCCCCTCTGGGGCCTCGTCCCCACCCAGGTCACGCATGGCCCCGATGCCGTCTCCTGCTTTGTTGTTGTATGCACTTAGACCTTCTCTCCAAGGGTCTTACCTTCCGACCTGTCCATGGGCCCCCCACCGTCGGTCCAACACGTCCACCCCAGGACTCTGCTCCCCACTGGAGGCGATGGTGCTTGGGGGGTTTCCAGACCCATGGCCCCTCTCTTGTCTGATGCTGCCCTGGCGAGGTGCAGGGTCGTGGCCCCCATCCAGCACCTTCCGAGGCAGAGATGGGATAGTGTCAATGCTTACACGTGTGACTCTTCCTGGACACTTACCTAATTAACTTTAATTAACACTTATTAAAATGTTTTAGTAGGACCATTCTAGACTGCTGACCCGTCCCTGCTGTGGACTGGATGTTTGTGCCCACCCCCCAAGCTCATATGGTGAGATCCTAGCCCCCAAGGTGGTGGTGTTAAGAGGGGGGGGGCCTTCAGGAGGTGATTGGGTCGTGAGGGTGGGTCCTCATGCAAGAGGCTCCACGGAGCTCCCTCACTCCTCCTGCCACGAGAGGATGCAGCCCAAAGACGCCGTCTAGGAACCAGGAAGCGGGGTCTCCCCAGACGCTGAATAAGCCCGAGCCTCGACTGTGGGCTTCCAGCCTCCAGGCTGTGAGCAGTGCAGGTCTGTTGTCAATAACACCCCGTCTGGGGCGCTGTGACGGCCACCCAGATGGCCCCACCCTCCAGTGGGTCTCAAAACGGAGACTCTGGATACAGATGAGCGACGGGTGCTGTCTACACAAAACGAAAAGCCTTTTAGACTTTCTAAAGGAAAGGAAGAGAGTTGTATTGGAGCCCAAGTGAGGTTGGCTGCCTGGGATGCACAGTCTTCACAAGGAGGAGAACGCCCAGCTCCAACAAGAGAACACTTAGTGTAGGGTTATGTACATTTCTTCCATAAAAAGTTACCAGTCAGTAGGCAAAGAACAATTCAGAAAGTTGCAGACCTTATCTTAAGTTTCTAGGATATGCAGCGCTGTCTGACTTTAATCTTGGGGCAACCAGGTAAATTTCTTACTTTTTCTTATCTTTTGTGCTCACAATGCTCTTTTTTGGTTATTTTCTTTAACGAAGCAGATGTACAATGTGTGTTCGGGGCAGAAATACAGCCTGTGCTTTGAAGTTTTGCCGAGTCATTTTGAGCCTGGTAGACGCTGAAGTATAGCTTCCCGGGGAGCCCAGGAGCAGGGCCCACAAACATGAAGTTGACGATGTCCTTTGTCAGTGGGGACATGTTGAAGAGGTCCCAAGACATGGCAGGTGTGTCCTTTCCTATAGGTGGGCCCAGAAGAGCACCAGGTGTATCAGGATGCTGGCAAGAACAGCGTTCCTCAAGGATCCATGAGTCTGTGCCGTGTTCTCCTGAGGAAACACAAAACCAGGCTCATTTGTCCTCAAATGTGAGAGCCCCATGCTGACACTGAGGGGTAAGTGACATAGAGCTCTCTGACTTGGCTCTGGGCAGGTGAGGGATGCTAGGGGCAGGCTCACCCGGAGGACCTCTGCCTCCGGACGGTGATCCCATCACTGAGGTGGGCCTGCACCCCAGGGCACCCCAGGAGCTTCCCGTTGTTTCTTCAGAGCATCATCCTCTCTGATTGGGAAGGAGACCAGAGTATCTCCAGTCAACCCCCCGGGAAAACCAAAAGGAAAGCTTCCAAAGCCAGAAGCTCAGGAAATTTCCACTCTGCATGGCAGGTGCTCCACGTTAGAAATTTCATTTGCAGATTTAATTAGGAACTAGTTTGTGACACGAATTATGCAGTGCCTAGGAACAAGGACCTACCTGTTTCAACACTGAAATCCATGCCGTGCAGGTCTCCACCGCTGTCTACTTAAAACCTTACCTGTTTCCGTCTTACGGACTCAGTTTTACTCCTCATTCCGCTGACAATATTCTACTTAATGAAATGTCTACACCAACCACACAGCAATGTTCTTGACTATGACTTCATGTAGGTAGACCAAACACGGAGCAATCGCCCAACGCCTTCATCCGTCATTGGAAATCCTAATAGAAGATTTCAAGTCAATTTTCAAACGTTTATGGGCACGGTGGGTACAGAGGCAACGCTAGCCAAAGACAGCAGAACTCCTGGGACCATTGCTGAAAGTAAGGCACAGTAAAAAATATTACCCTAGAGGCCAAAGCGGAAGCATTTCCATCTTGCTCGCCAGCTGGGGCCGTTCCTCCTAGCGCTCCCTCTGGAGCTGCTTGTCCCCACATCTCTGTAGGTTGTGATTCACGGCCAGGACCAGGGCTGAGTCACCTCCAGATGATGGGGGAGTGTGTGTGCCGGTGGGGAGGGGTGACACTCCCTCACGGTGGCAAAATGCCCCTGGCTGAAGCAAATTTTTCCTAATTGCTATCCTCCCCAACCCCATTTGAAAATGTAATGAAGGTGATTACAGAAAGCTGTTTAAGGTAAACCTAAATGAATGGATTTATTTAAACTCATAATGAACTTTTAACTCTCCAAACTGGTGAGCTCCGGGGCTGGAATCACTAATTGCGGTGTTGGTGGGAGCTGGGGATGGGTGGCTGGGCCTGGCTGCCAAATGCTTAGCTGGGGGGGGACAGTCCATTCATTATCTGGGTTTCTGGGAAGCAGTGACCAATTACTCCATCTGCTCAGCATTTCTGTTCCCCAAAGAGACAAATTAAGCCCTAGACCTGAGTCCCAAACATCAGATCCTCTGGGATGAAGGCTGCCCCTACATAGAGTCTCTAAATGCAAAAGAAATCAGAAAGAGGTATCTCAGTGTAAGGGTTGGAGGGGAGGCCTGAGGCTTGTTGGTCAGGAAGAAGACCAGAGTGCACCCTTTTGCTGAAAGAGATTTGCTCTTGCCAGAGGCCATACTGCAGGTGCCCTAGATGAGCCCCCCATGGGGCTGGGGTCCAGGGCCCTGTCTGGGCACATGGGGGAAGCTGTATCATTGATGCTCACTGACTCCCACTCAGAGCAAGCATCCCTCATTCCCTTGAGCATGCCCTGCCCCGCTTGTGCGTGCAAGAGTTTTTAATATTCTCCAAAGCTCTCAAGTCTACGGACAGTCTTTGACCTTCCTGAGAGGGACTTCTATCTTATCAGCTTCATTTCTTAGAGGATTTGTATCAAGAATAAATTGTTTTCCTGCTTCTTTCCTTTAGATGACTCTCCCCAAACTGGCCTCACCCATTCTGGACCTGAAGTCACCACCATGTCCGCTGCCCAAGTGAGCACGTCCATCCAGTTTACGGAGGGGCCTCTGCTCCCCATCTGTCTGCCTGCAGGGCTGGGCACATGGCGCTGTGCAGTAAACTCGGGCAGAATGAAGCCCGTGGACTTACTCGGGAAATGCACCATCAAGAGGCTTAAGAATGCTAGATTTTTCTGGGCCGGGAGCAAGTTCTGAAGTTTCACGTGTCAAGAAGTAAGGACAGAGCTGGGAATAACTTAATCAACCGTCCAAAGAACTCACAGTTTGACACAGCTTGGAGTCCCCCGTGCGTTCCGTTCCCATCACCTTGAAGGAGCCTGCTGACTGGTGGGCCGTCAAGATTAATAAACACAAAGGCTTTCGCTGATATGCAACCACAGAAAAGGCACCTGAGGTGCTCTGTTGTGACTGATTAATTAGGGAAAGACTCGGTGGTGCTAATTGGCTGCTGAGAATTTTCTGAGTTTTTACATTCATGGTATGCAGATGTATCAATGTCTGACAATATCTCCCAAGGTCATTTGAAAGTGAGATTCTCCTGAGAAGCGCAATCAGGATTTCGGGGAGGCGTGGGGCCCTTTGGTGTTGTACATACTCATATAAATCAACACAAAGTTTGTTAGCAATTGTACTGATGTTTCTTCGGCAAACGGAGAGACTGGCCAATAAATATGCATTGAATGTAATTCTATCTACCTGTTGCATTCAGTCCCAGAAGCAAGGACTGTTACGTTACAGAAGTTTGATGAACGTTTTCTTCAGCGCATATGACTTGGAAATGAGTGAGTTGGCCCAATTTGGGGGAGAAAGGGACACGTGAGCCTCAGCACCTTCACAGTTTCCATGTGGAAAGCTTTAAATTGAAATCCATACCTCTAGGGTGTGTGAGACCAAAACAAAACAAAACAAAACCCTGTTGGGCCCCAAAGGGACCATTTCCCATCATAATGAGAGTTTTAAATGGTGGGTTTAAATTCTTTGAAAAGACTTTCAGAAATGTGTGTGCAAATGGTGGCCCCTGAATTACTGGCAGAGATGCAATTAAATTAGAGAGAGCACATCTCATTCTACTTTCCCAGCCTGAAGACCCTTTCCCCGATCCCAGGAGGAAGGGGCACACATGCCAGCCACCAGCAGCCTGGGAGCCTAAGGGAAAGATCCTTCAGTGACCCCAGCTGCTGTTTTTGACCCAGAAGGGAGGGATGGCACCATGAGAGGGAGAGGGGGCCAGATGCCTCTTCTTCACCCAGACACAAGCTAACCAAACCTGGGGCGGGCTGGGGAGCTATCCAAATGTAGGTACAGAACCCCCTCCAACTGCACCTACACGAATGCATAGTTCTAACAACGCTTCCCTGAGCATGCAAAGTGCAGGGCTCCCTACACGTCCGCGTGGGATCATCTGCTTACGTCTTCAGACTCTCGGGGGGCGGTGCTCCTGGGAGATGGTGAAGCTGGGAGGTTTCAGGACATGGCGGTTGAAGGAGCAGGAGACAGCCTGCCTCCTGGGTTAGCTTCTGGCCTCCATCAATCCCCAGGTGTGCAGGTGGGTGACCCTTCTGAGCTTCCTTTACTTACCTGTAAAATGCAGGTAATAAGATTCCCTGTCCCAGGAGACTGCTGTGAGCTTTAAATGCATTCTTCCTCGCCGTGCAGGGGCTGACAAACGTGGCCGTTGTTATTCCAGAGGCTAAGTAGTTGGCCTATTACAAGCACCAAAGTTGAGATTCCGACCAGATGTGTTCTCCTCCAGAACCATCTCCTTATTATACACTGAGAACAGAGTGGTTGGGCCTGGAGGAGCGGAAATTGTCTTTTGATTTAAAAAGCACGTGGTGAGAGAAGTGTAGCTTTTCCGAGGAGCTTCAGGGACATGGGTTTTCTCTAACCCCATGTGGCCCACAGTTGGTGCCAGAAGCACTGTAGGTGACATCTGGCTCAGGAAATGTTTAGGCATCCGGCCCAGGCCCCGACTCCTTCTCAGGATGTACAAGGCTCCCGGTAAACCCGCGCCTGCCCCATCTCCTGTAGGCACGTACTCACTGTCACTCAGTGCCCGTCTCTTCTGCCCGATGGTTGCCGTGTCCCACCACACGGCCGAACAGGGGCCCTCAAGGTCAAATGGTATCCGATTTGAGAAAACGTTCTTTGGCGGTGCAAATGACTGCAGAGCCTTGAGATGGAGAGGTCATCCTGGGCCGTCTAGGTGGACCCAGATGCCACCCCGTGGGGCCTTCGAGGACACCTGACACGCATGACATGGACACCGAGAGTACAGCGACTCCGCCGAAGGTAAGGACTGCCTGCAGCCGCCGGGAGACGGAAAACACAGGACGCCTTCTCCTCTGGAGCCTCTGCAGGGCACATGGCCCTGCTGATGAACTGATTTTGGACTTCTGGCCTTCGATGTAAGAGAACAACTGCATGTTGTTTTTGGCTGCTGGGTGTGTAGGCTTTGTTATGGCAGCTCAGGGCCTCTCACGTATGGGTCCTTCCAGCGCCCTGCCCTGGCACACATTGCTTTCTTCCACCCACAAACACCTCCCACCCTCCTGTGTCGATGATCCCTGTAAGTCCCTCAAGGCTCACCGCCTCCTCCGGGAAGCCTGCTGGGACCACACCTTCCGCTCCTCGCCCCTCCCACAGCACGCTGCACGGCCACCGTCTCTGCTTGTTTTTGTCCCCAGCTAGACCAAGGGCTCCTCGAGGATGGGGACCGTCCTCTCTGCCAGTGTCTGACGTGGGGCTGTGGATGAACGAATACATTCTCTCGTTCTCACTCAGTGTCCTCCCGTGAGGCTGGGGCATGCTGCCATCGAAGAGAGAGAGGCACGGGGAGACGTCGGGGGTCAGCACGTCTGCTGCTTCTGTGGGTACCAGTGAGGCTAGGTTTCCCGCCATGAGTCTGCGAGTAGAAGTCAGTTCCTCCAAGCCCCTGCCCAGTTGGAAGACTGAGGATGGGCAGTCCCACAAGGGCACCGACGAGGACCATGGGAACCCTGGAGAGGCACAGGACTGTCTCCTAAGAGGAGAGCCAAATGCTTTGCAGGGACTTAGGTTCAGAGCACCAAGACTTCACGGGAACTTGTTCTTGCACAGGGGCATAAAATGAACATCCCCATCAGTACGGAGGCTGCAGAAACAGGCAGAGGATGACCCTCACCATCGAGGTCACACATTGAATTAGGACTTGGATGAGCCTCTCTGTGCTCTGGGTGAGGTCACTCAAACGCTCTGCCTCTAAATGGGGGCCTTGAACCCAGCAGTGCCTATATCCTTTCAACTCTAAAATAAGATGACATTTAACAAGAGCGTTGTGCGTTGACAGGGAACGGGGGTGGCCTTCAGTGGAATAGTGCCGTATTGTTGACAGATCTGGCCAGATGCCAGCGATGTGTGGACTTCCCTCCGAGTGTCCTGGCCTCCAGCTGGCAGCCTCCAGACAAGGGACAGCAGTGTGTCCCCGTCCATAGGGTGTGGCTTCCTGTAGCAGCACAGAAAAATACTCTTGTCTGCACTCACTGCTACTCCATTTCCAGAGTGCACCCTCCTGCTCTGACTGTGAATCTGAATTCCATGTAGGTGGTGGGGGCAGAAGGAGAACGTCCGGGACAGGTCAGAGCGTGGTGCCTGGGATCCTGTTAGGTAGGTAGCGACTGGGGTTTGGTCTCCTTGGCCAGTTTGCCTCCTTACATGGCTGTGGGTTCTGAAGATTCTTTGGTAGTGTTCTGATGCCATTTGGCAGCAGGTGTGACTCAAAATGGATCTAAAGCAATAGGGAATGGAGTGAGGATGAGAACTAGAACACTGGAACCCGAGCAGAACGGGACACTCCATGTGCTAACGACGCCCAGTCCATGTGCTAACAAGACCCAAGCTGCAACAGAACACGCACGTGTCACTCATTCTGTGACTTGGTGGTGGGCGGCTTTGGGTAAGTTACTTCACTTCCATAGGACTCAGTCTCCACCTGAAATGTGCAGGTGTCCTGGTCACTGTCCCCTTGCACATTGTTGTAGGCCTAAGAATGCCCCCCAAACATCATGTCAAAAGCCTGAATGCCACTGTATTTGGAAAGAGTCTTTGCAGATGCAACTAAGTTAAGGATCTTGAGATGAGATCGTCCTGGATTATCCCAGTGCAGTGGACCCCAAATCCATTGGTAAATGTCCTTATGACAGACCCACAGAGGAACAGGCAGAGATGGAAGTGGTTCGACCACCAGCCAAGGGTTGCCTGTGGCCCCCAGAACTGTAAGAGGCCAGGACCCTCCCTGGAGCCTCCAGAGGGACAGAGCCCTGTGGACACTTGGATTTTGAACTTCTCGCCTCCAGACAGAGATCATAAATTTGTGTTTTAAAAGCCACCAAATTTTCGGTAATTTGCTATATGCGGGCGCTATGGGAAACTGACAGAGGCATTACGAGGCTTCAGTAATTTAATCCATATCCAGTGCTCAGTGCGATATTCGGAACAGAGAGTTCAGGACGTAGCAGCGATATGCAGAACCTGGGGATGCAGGGGAGACTTACCATAGCAGGGTTTCCGTTCCATTGTTCCATGTCCACCAGATAGAATGGGCTCTCCCCCTGTGAGACTTCGCTGTGGGAAGGTCTCAGTATTAGTCAATCAAACAAATGGAACAATCCCTCCCAGAAACTGTTCTGTGTGGGTGTGTAGGCACAAAATAAAGTGGATGGAAATTACCACTCACCTCTCCCCTTAGTTTTCAAATAAATAAGTTGATGAATAAACCAACATATATGGAGTGCCTGCTCTATGCCTGACACGATGCTAATTTAATCTATGACGTATTATTAACTCTCCCAACAGGCTCGTTCATTAGTTCATTGGGTATTTGTTGCAGGTTGACCCTGTGCGGGCTTTTACTCTGACATTGGGGATAAAACAGTGAATCAAACATACAAAACTATGCAGAGCGCCCTGCCCTCGCGGGGTTAACTTTGCTCTGCGGGGACAGGAAATAAGGAGCATGAAGGAGTAGAGCAGTAATAGGTGTGACATATGGTGATGAATACGGAAAGGAAAGAAGTAGTGATGGTCAGGAAGGGCCCCACGAGGAAGATGCCCAGTGACCAAGGCACTGAAGGCAGCAGAGAGCACGGAGGGGACGACACCCACCTGCGGGATGGGGAAGGTATGGAGACCTCAAAGATCAGTGGTGCGGTCACCAGAGTCAGACATGGATGAGATCAGAAAGGAAGTGGGTGGGGCCCATGCCAGTCTTTCGGTTTTAATTCTGAACTTGTTGGGAGCAGCTGTAGGATTTGGGGACACAGGGAACCCGACCTGTCTGTGTGGGGGGGAATGCTGTGTGCTGTGTGGAATGTGGATGCTGTGTTGGGGGAAACCCAGGGAGGCAGGGCAGGAGTGGGACCTGTAAAGGGACGGGATGTGGTCTGGGGTGACATGAAGGGGAGCAGAGAGGTGGTAGCCAGACAGAGATGGTCCCTCTGTCCTGGGACGCGGGAGCCAGGGAGCCATGGTTGGACAGGGAGTGTCCCTTTGTCTTGGGATGGCGGGGGCGGGTGGGGGGAGCATCCAGGGAGCGGGAGGAAACTAAGGAGGCTGTGGTTCGAATGAGCCAGGTGGAAGTGTGTATCTGGAAAGTGGGGGAGGCTTAGGCGGTCAAAGGCTGCCTCAGGCCAAGGAATGTCAGTCTTTGGGCAGACTTCCCATAGGACCATGTCAACGTCCTGGAGGAGCCTCAGAGAGAGCTGGAGGAGAATACCGGCTCCCCGTCTCAGTAACAGCACCGTGGTCGTGTCTGTGGATCCGTCCTGTGGGTCAAGAACCCTCATTTCCACTGGCTGACGTAAGGCGCGGGGCCCAACACAGACCAACTCTCCCTCCTCCTCTCTCATAGACATTCTCTTCAACTAGAACGAGGCAAACCAAACCAAACAAAGAAGTCATGATTCATTCCATCAAGAGGCACAGTGAAGCGACTGTCCATTTGTCCTTCCTCCTGCTTGCTGGCGGTGGCCCTACTTCCTCCATTCTAAGGCTTTTACTTTGACTCTACTGTCCCATGTCATCTTGGGAACCCTCCCTTTGCAGGGGCCCGGCTTTAGTTAACCAGTCAGTTTCTGAGGCTTTCATCCAAAGAACCCCAATGGATGAGAAACAGCAAAGCTACGATTCTGTCCCTGGACATGTAGCCAGGAAGCAGCAGAATGTAGCTTTGCACTAATTTCTCATTTCAAATTCTGTCCTCCTTCTGTTACAGCACAGCTGCCTCCCCCAGAAGCTGTTCTCAAATGAAGAAAGATCTTTAGAAGAACACTGTCAGGAGCTGACACCATCAAAGGACCTCCAAGGGGTCTCCCAAGACCCTTCGAACTTCTACTCCAACTTGGGCAGATGGAGAGGCATCTTGGGTTGGCTACATACCTGTGGGTCAGCTCACTGGATGCGAACGTGGCCAGTGGCTGGGGGGAGACCCTGAGACCGGGAGTTGCACCATGGCTACAACTAAAAGGGAAAATTCTATTGGGCAATTTTGGTTTTTTGTTCTTAAGAAATCTGAGAAGTCATTTGACTTCGTTGGTCTTGGTAAAAGAACAAAGTTTAATGCTAAGCCGTGTGTGCATATGACCTGGAGTGTTCACCTTGCCTTGACCATAATCAGGGCCAACGTTTCTCTATGGTAGGTGAGCTCACCCAAGGGTGGTGGCAATAATGATCGTCACCTGTTCTTGGCGGTCCCATAACTGTAGACACAGAAAGGAGATACCTACCTCGATTTTTCCCACTCATTTGTGTTTGTTCACACTCAAAGTAGTATCTGACTGGCATCTTTTTTATTTCTGTCTCCAAACTGCACACCATAGACACACAGAGACACCTGCACACATGTGTATGTACACATACACTCAACTGCATGCACACACCTGATTTTTCTGATTATTCATATATTTTTGGTGGGTCTCATTGTCTAAAAGCTCCTAATTATTCCCTCCACTTGATGAAGCTCAGATTCACTCCTTAAGCCCCCAACTTTGAAGGAAAGAAAGCAAGACAAAACTTTTCATTTGGTCGTGCTCCCCTCCTAATTTCATTATGCATATTAAATTTTTATTGTCGACATTCTTGTTTAGAGGGAAAATCATTGGTTTGGCTCTTTTTTTTAAACTATCAGATGTTTTATAGACCTTATAATGGTGTGTTTGGTGTGAAATTAATTATCAAAGATTTGCAGAGAGTTTTAAATTAGATTTTTTCTGTTCTTCGAGGCAAACAACTGGTTCTTTTTTTGTCACTAATATAAGGTTCTCATTGCTGCCTTTTTTTTCCCCCTACAATGAAATGATAAAACAAATCTTCAACTTATTTTAATGTGCTAATTGGGGTTTATTACAGCTCATTTTATTTACATTGAAATAAAAAAGCACCAATTCATTTTCCTTGCACAAGCAACTTAGAAAGGATTTTAATTACCTCCTATACAAACATGTATTTGTAAAGAGAAATGATATATAAAACTAAAGGCCTGGAAAAACTTGTTTGGGCAATGGGCTAAAGCAAATCCATGGTTTTCTGAAGAGATAGATACCTAATCGCTAACCTGGTTTGCCTTTTGGATTGCTGATTCATATGTATATGTATGGTGGTAATACTCTGCAGGAAATGGATGATAGTAGGAGGTAGAAAAATCCAGAAAGAGAAACAAATGCAAGATGATTTCAGAGCATTTGCACTACCCTATCTGAGAGCATAGGGTTATTTTGCAGTAGGTAAATATGTCACAGTGTGGATTAGATAGTACCTACAACCACCCGATACTACCAGATCCCATACCTGGGGACACAAGAAGATGCACAAATGCGGGGTTTTATGCTACCATGGTGGATGTCTTTGGCCTGCACTCCTTCCACTGATATATCTCCATCAATTCCCTTCCCAGTGTGTCAAGTCTCAAGCATGTCATAGCTAATTGCCATGTGGGATGACAGGTATAAAGACATATAATCAGAACACAATTATCAGATGATGCTCCTCATTAACAGCCCAAGTCCAGCAAATACCATGGGAAACAATCACGAGCCACTGGCTTCTGGAATCCATGCTTCTGACTTTAGGCTGGTCCTCTACTGCTTTCTCCGCCCTACCCTTGCACTTCTGGAGTAGGAATCTTGGTGGAGGCTGGGGGAAGTCCAGCTGGATGCACTGTGTTGCTGGAAGGGGATGGGGGGAAAGGCCATGAGCAGCAAACTTGGTCCTTGCAGGCATCCTGCACTCTGCACGTCCCCCCGCCCTGTCCTCTAACCACTAACTGCTGCAGGCAGTGGGGGTTTCCCTGGGCTGAGAACTCTTGGCTGTCCCACCCGGTGCCAGGGACTATGCAGGTTATCTCGTTCAGTCCTGATGACTCATGACCCTATAGATGCACCTGGGTTGAAGACTTACACTTGCAGTAGAAGGAGGTGAATAGGAAAGGAGGAGTTCAACACTCTTGCAACAGGGCTCAAGACTGTGCCAACAAGCGGCAGAGACTGGATTCAACTCAACATACAACAGGGCAGCTGGGGAGGGGATTTATAGCCAAGGGTAGGGTGGGGGCGGTGGTTATGGGGTAGAAAATGATGAAGAGCAACTTGATAGGAAACCAAGGAGAGTAGAGCCTCACTAAACTGGTTTAGGGTTCCTGCTAAAACCAAAGTTTGCTCAAGGAGGAATCCTTGTCAGTGTTCAGGGTCGGGGGGAAAAGAGAAGGCCCCTGGTCTCTGCTCAGCTCAAGGAGCAGGAAGAGCCTTGTGGAGTGAGGGGAGGTTCTCCTGCTACTTCCATCCACAGGCTGGGCTACAGTAATCTGATTGTCTCCTAAGGTTGCTCTTTGCTGGAGCAGAGAATATTCTAGCAACAAACAGGCTTAGGCTGACAACCCACTCCCTTGGATCATCTCCCTGCCTTCCCCCTGTAAGCCTGGGGTCTCCTGACAGTAGGGTGCCAAGACCCCAGTATTTACTCAGCTCCACGGAGGAAGGGCTCTGAACCCCCACTGGACATTCTCCTTTTGAAAATGACTCTCCTTCTTTATAGGGAGGGAAAAGTTGTCCCGGAGGATGTAAGTATACTTCCACAGGCCAGTCACACAGGCTGGGATTCAGATACAGGTGTCCGCTCACCTGGTGGATGGATCTGAGCCCAAGCGAGGTCCCCGTTTGTCCTTCATTCTCGGGATGGCCATATTCGCTGGTGTCCTAGATGTGCGTGAAGTATAATTAGGGACATTCTCAAAGCAACCTTAGAAATTGGACCAACAAGTCTGTCTTGTTGCCTTCCATTTTCTTTCCTCTGTTTGGAGACTGTGGAACCTTCCACACAGCTGGGCCCCTGGGATGCCCTGCCCGCGTCTGTGTGCCTTCTCATTTCACAGAGCATCCCGACACAAAGCCTGCAGTGTGCAGATCCCCCCAGGGGCTCGGCGAGGGCAGAAAGGCGGCTGGGTGTGGGAGAAGGAAGCAAGCAGGATGGCAACAAGGAGTTAGAGAAAGATGACCATAAAGGCGGCTAATGACACCCGGAGTGCACAGTGGGCTGGGCGGGGCGGGGCAGGCTGCCTGCACGGTCCTGCCTCACTCCCCAACCCTGCAGACGCCCCAAAGCTGTCATATCATCTGTGGGACACTGGATGCTGTCCTCACTCCAATTTTTAGTACTTTACAGGAACAAGCGGGTGATGTCACTTAGCACTTGATGACGGAGACTCTTTGCTGCAGCCTGGCATTGGGGTGGGGCGGGGAGACTGGATTTTAGCCACCTGCTCCCAGCTGGTTGGTCACAGGTGGTGGGCCAGGTCCACTCTTCCAATGCGTTCTGATTTCCTGTGATTCCCCCAAAGGGCCCAAGCTCCCAACCAGAGGGTCCTCCACTGCTCCAGACATACCAGGTTTGGGCACCAAACGCAGAGGAATCTGGGCCCCATCTGAAATACCTCCCCATGTAGTAGCCCCCTCCTCCCTGAACACCGAGCTCCAGCCAAGATCCACAGAGCTGGCTTTGATCCCATTCTCACAAATCCCTTGGAAAGGTGGCACAATATGACACCCCAATATACCCCCCACTTTGGCCCAGGATTATTTGGAACTAAAGGCACCTGGAAAACAGCAGGGGCATGATCCTGGGTGCTCTGACTCTCCTTTCCTTCCTGAAAGCAGGACCTAAAACTCCTTGTGGAAGATGCCGTCTCTGTACCAGGAAGAAAGAAACGTTTTAATCACCAGGGAGGGGAGTCGAGGCCAACAGAGAAGTCTGTGCAGACAGACCTTGTGAAAATAACTCTCCTCCGCCGTTGTTCCCCGCCATGTCCCTTTTCCACAGCTGCCTCTGCTCAAACTGGTCCACGAGCAATTGGGTTCTTCGGCTTCTTCAGATCTTCATTTCACTAAGGGGGCTCCCCTGTAACCGTAAAAATCTGCGCGCTCTTCTATTGCATTCCTAGGCCCAGCCAGAGACCCGAGAGGACAGATGTAAAATATCTGCAACCCTATACCTTCCTTGGTCTTCCTGTGGCATTCAGAGCCTTGCCGGCACCGTCCCTCCGTACAACGTCCTGGGTTCTTTCACTCAGTCAAAGCTGTTTAAAGATTGAGTCAAATATGAGATTGCTTTACATCACTTTTATAGCTGAACATTTAATAGGTATTTTTATAAATCTGTTGCCTGGGTCCCACAGTCTTGGGAAAAAAAACACACAACAACAAAATGCTATTAACCCCTGCTTCCTATATTATCCTAGCATCCTCTCTTGCAGAGGGAGGGTGAGCCTACATCCTTGGTGCACCTGTTACATTGAAGCTGGGAAAGAACTCAGCCATAAACTTCTCCAAGTCAGCTGCAAATAGAAGATACTCTTTATTTGCAGAGAGCCGTGGTTCCCTTTCTGAACCTTTGCTCGTTGGGGAGGTGATGGCTGGGCGAGCTCCAGGCTGATGGTAGGTGATGGCCATGGATTCTGAGGAGGCACGAACAGCTCGTGCTCTGGCTTCTAAAAGAGTTCCCTTCCTCCTCTTCTTTCACTCAGTCCCGCATGTATCTCCACATGGATGCATTCTTCATTGCCCGGACAAGGGATCTTATTAAACCCCAAATGAGTCACCTTTAGCACAGTCCAGAGACCACCGGCTGTAGATCTTCATCTTAAAACTGAAGGCGCAGATGCCATATTGAGAATGTGATTTTCTCCCTAGGACCCACAGGGAGAAAAGATGTTAATGATGTTCCCAATGTTGATGGTTCCCTGGCCCCAGGAGATGGCCTGCAAGGAAGCACCATTTGCTTTAGTTCAGGGAGCCAGGGGTGGGGGCGGTGTTCCTAAGCAGGAGCAGCTGTGCCTTCCCCCAGATGTGTAATTGCCATATTGTTTCTCCCCCCACCCTGCAGTTCAGGGACCTCTGGCTATAATTAATTCTTGAATATGGCAATAACTCAAAGCTTTGAAAATTACAGAAAACTCTTCTCCCCCTTCCAAATGGCTCTGCTGGTTGCTTTAATGTTCTTCTCTCTCCTACTGTGTCTCTAACCACCTAAAACCTGCGCAGACATTCCAGGAATTGATTCCGAGAACAAATCCGTGTTTCGGTCTATGGAATCTGGAGTTGAAAAATAAAAATAAAACCAGAAATAGCATCCATTACCCAATCTGGGTCATCTAGCGTTTTATTGGATGCAGACATCCCTAGACCCTGCGATTCAGAGACAGTGAATGACTCTCCACTGCAGAAGTCAAATGCTCTGTGCCCAGCAACACTGTCATTTCCATTTTTAAGATGCACACTTTGCATATAAAAGCATTCACAACACCATCTCTACTCACGGTAGTATCCTGCAAATGGGCCTCTGTAATTGATGAGAAATAATGATAATAAAAGAAGTAGGAGATGCAGTACTTGAAATCCTCTGTGTGCAAGCCAAGGATGAAAAGGGAACAGCCTCTGGGCTCATCTGTGCCCTTTCAGAATTGCTGTTTCTTCTGTTCCCTCAACTCTCCCAGATTTAAATCTTGAGCTTCTGCAGCATCAAGGGGAGGAACAAATATGCTTGGTTCTCTTAATGAGCCACTTCCTCTGCATTCATTTTGGAGGAAGAGCTCCAGCTGAGGAGCATAGCAAAAGGGAACAGAAATTTCCAGATTAAACCTGATTAAACCTGAGACAACTCTTTAGCAAGAGCCTAGCACCGACTCTTGGCTGGGCTTCTGCTTCACTTCAAACCCTTCCTTGGTCTGAAAGGCTTGGGAGCGGCAGAAGGCAACAGGTAGTAAGTCAGGTGGGGATGACATGTAAGGAAAGTTCGGCTTTGTTTCAGACGCCGACGTTTGAATGCTGGCTCTCCGCTCTAAGAACTGTGTGACTCAGGCACGTCATTAAAGCTCCGTAGGCCTGCTCCCTTTTCTGTAAAATGGGCTTGATAATAGCATCTTTCTCTCATTCCAAAAAAAAAAGTCATCTTTTTTTTTTTTTTTTTGTACAATTAAAATAACCCATGTAAAGCATTTAGGACCCTCACTTGTATTATTGTAGAAATACCGGAGCCCCAGTTGTGGGGCTGGGAGCTCATCGTACCGGACTCGGTCCCTCCTGGACATCCGGGGAACCAGGTCATTGGTTGAGCTGGCAACTCCCCTGAGACGGCAGAGTGACAATGGTGAACAACACAGGATGCTCGTGCACTGTCGATGCAGAAAACATGCATTACGGAAACGGAGATGAATATCCAGGAAAGCTTTCTGGAAGAGACAGGGGCCTGGTTTGGTCAAACTGAAGAGAGTATTCTAGCTGCGCATTACCGTGCAGCCCACGTTGCTGTTCTGAGCAGTCCCGTGGGAGGGCTGGGCCCATCTCTGGGTGCTCCAGGAGCTCACTGTTGATGTGCAGAAACAGCACAAGGAGTTGGTGGGATGAAACACCTGGAGAGAAGCACGTCCCCTAGGTGTGTGTGAAGTCACAGGCACTGATGTAGGAAAGAACACTGGGGTCCAGAGCTAACGGCCAAGAAAGAATTCTTGAGACGTCTTTGGTACAAAAAGCCTGGGGACAGGACCCGTGGGCAGGAAGAGCTGCACCGGCGTCGTGAGTGGTGGCCCATTATATACTCTCAAGTTGGGAGGGGTTCAGGGAGAGCGTAAGTCTCCAAGGAATTTGGAAGCAAGGTTTCCAGGGCCTTGAGCTATTGTTGGGAAAAGGTCATTCATTACCGTCTAATAAAACCTGAATCATGAGACCCTTCAGATGTATATCGGTGGGGCATATGCTTGGGGGATGATTGCCAACATGTATCTTGAGGGGGATAGAGATAAAGGAGGTTTCCAAAGGAATTTTTCTATGTTAAAGTAGACTTAGAGGGTCCTGGGGGTCAGGCTAAGACTGCCTTTTGCCTTTAGCAAAGTATTAACACCGAGGCAGCTGCGTCCCTAGAGGAGGGTCACTGTGCCTGTTTCAAGGACTTGTCACTGGGCTGTAGGTAGTAATCATTTTTCTTCTGCCTTTGTTTCCCACACCAGGCACTACTTAGAAAATGGCTGGTTCTGGAAGGTGTTGGCTCTTAGCTGAGAGGATGTGGGCCCACATCCCACTTTTGCCAAATGCCCGCCGTGGGGCCCTGAGCATGGGGCCCCCTACCTGCTGTTGGGGCGCACCTGTTTGCCTTTCAGGGAGGACCCAAGGCTCGGCAGGCTCCGATCTGGCCCTCAATGGCTGCCACTTCTCTCCTATCCATGCCGTTTGTTTCGAAACTGCCAGGTGTCCAACCCTGTGGGTGAGAGCGAGCCTCAGTGTTAACTCTCAATTACCGACATGCTATAATGCAGTTAGTTTTCAGCTTGCTAGGAATTCATTTCGTGATTACAGGCTGCTTAAAACAATGTACATATAATGAATGAATTTTCCATAAACACGCATCTCTGCTTAGGTGTAAATATTTAAAAGGCAGTTGCATAAAATGGGAATTAACTGACATCAGTAATTTTGGAAAGTCTGGTGCCGGAAACTCTGGGATGCTCTCACTCCACTTCCAACAGGTTTTACCGAGGACCTACCTTGTGCTGGGACCCCTTCCCTGGTGCTGCAGACGCAGGGCAAAGAAAACAGCGCCTGCACAACCTTGTGTAGGTAATACACACATGAAGCCTGGTTCTTGACCCCACTTTGCTAGCAGACACGTGGAACCATGCCTGCGCCCCCAGCCTCAGGGCATCTGCCCAATTTGCCTTCCAGCCCATCATACCACCCAGGCTCTGGCTGAAGCCGCCATTGATCTTCATGTTCTAAATCCAAAGCACGTCTCTCAGATTTCATGCTCCATCTTTCCGGGTTCATCACACTAAACCATCACCTTCTCAAACCCGCATCCTCTCTAGCTCTGGGCTCTGGGCCAACATACCCCAAGTTTTCCCCCAGCTGCTCTGGACTCTTCCTCTACCCAATCAGAGGGTTGTAGTCCCAGACAGGCTTCCCTTTACACTCTCTACTCCCCCCAAAGGTACCCACCCACACTGTGGCTTCGATCAACCCCACACTCCTGAAACTTGCATCTCCAGCTCCCCACGTCTCTGAGCACCAAAACCATGTGGCCGATTGATCGCTTGCTTGTCCAAATGAGTAAGGGACAGGCAGGGGTAGGTGGGAAGAGATGATAGGGCGCTATGTGATCAGGCTCACAGAAATCCCCAAAATGCAGAGGTGTAAGGAAACTAGAGATACGAGAACAAACCAGACCTCCCTGCCCTGGGTGTCCAAGGGGAGGGGGTGTATCTTCTTTATGACAGTCCCCTGTGACCAACAAAGAATAACCAGACCCTAAAAGGAAGTAAACCATTAAAGATGTTATCACTGGTCCTTAAACAGAGGTGCAGCCAGTAGAGAAGTCAACAAGATTTAAATTCCCTGGTTAGCCTTCAATAAAAGACCAACCCTAAAAGCCCTCAGTGGCAACCCTGTCAGGACCCCTCTCACTCCCGAGAGCTTTGTCTGTATCCTCACTTAATAAAACTCTATCACTTTACTCACTCTCCTTTGTCCGCGAGATTCCTTCTTCAACTCCGTGAGACAAGAACCTAGCCCTCCCATTTCCCAGATGCTTCAAATACACCACAGAGTCCCAAAGTTAAGAAGCCCAGTTTTCTATGGCAGAGCCAGTCTTACGTGGGAGGAGGGCCCCCATGAGCCCAGCATACAAGCCAAGGATCTAGGAATCCCTCCTGCCATCTGTCTCCATCACCCAAAACATCTGGCTCACCACTGACTCTTCCCCATCGTTTCTCTAGACGTGTGTCCTGTTCATAGGGTTTTCTTTGTGTCCCTGGTTAGCCTTTCTTTGTGTCCTAAAACTGACACAGGGAAGCCGAAGGGACCTCATGAGTGAAAAAGCTGTTTTTTCCCTTTTGCTTCTTTTCTGGCTTCTATTCTTGCTGGGACCTGCACGCCCACCCCACTCCATGCGTGCCTTGTAATGCAAATAGCACATGTCCACCTAAGGGACCA
The DNA here is from genome assembly GCF_054177405.1 of Leptonychotes weddellii. Classification (NCBI taxonomy): domain Eukaryota; kingdom Metazoa; phylum Chordata; class Mammalia; order Carnivora; family Phocidae; genus Leptonychotes; species Leptonychotes weddellii. Next base: position 2,877,942 of record NC_138372.1, read on the forward strand.
GTAGTTAATGATTGCTGTAGAAGAGATAACATCTAAGGAAGGACCAGTGAGAATGACCGGTCGGAGCTATCCTACACACGTTCCAGACCCCTGAAATGGGACATCTTGACGCCAAGACCCCCTGGCTCCAAGGAATAATCCCCTGGCCCTTGTCTTTGTTCTAACTGGTTCCTGGATGCCTGAGAGGACACGTACACCAGAGACCACCGTCCTCATTAAAACCCCCCAGACCTCTAACAAAGACGACACTTCCTCCTTTTCTTTCTGAGTCTTCTGGACACTCACTCCATCCGTATCTGCTCTCTCCATATATCTCTGATAAACTCTGCTTTCGCCTCCTGCTGGCTCACGTTTGATTTCTATCCTTCGCAAAGCCAAGGAGCCCTCTTGGCTGGTCCTGCAGGACCCCCTCTGGGTCCTCGCACCTGGCTTGCCAGCATCAAAGCCACTGACCTCTTTGCAAGTGCTCCTTCCCTCATCTTCCCCACTCTTGTCCCTGGCAAGCCTCCTTTTTAGTCTTTTGAAGAACAATTATAAAGGGAGCAACTGGATTGCCCAGGCCAAGAAACAGACCTTGACCGAGGTCTTAGACGGTCGGAGCCTCCTCCATGCTTCTCGCCAACCACACCTTCTCCCTTTCCTCTTTGATGGCAATCGTCTTGCTTTTATTTATTGTTTTGCCACCTAGATGTGTATCCCTAAATAGCAGAGTTCGGATTCTGCTTGCTGTTGATCTTTATATGTAAGATATTAGACGCTTTTGTTCTTTGTGACTTGCTTCTTTAGCTTGGCGCTTCCTGGTGAGATTCGTCCATGGTGGTGTGTATAGCTGTAACTTCTTCATTCCTATTTTGAGTATTGCCCGGTTTATTTATCCACTCTGCAGCTGATAGACATCCGGGGTGCTGTCAGTTTGCTGCTCTGAAAATTCCCCATGCAGGTCCCCTGTATAAAAATACACAGCCTCACAACAGGAAATGGGACCTCCTGCAACATCCTCATCTTGCTCAGCAAGTATCAGGAGGTTTCAGATACTTGAGCTTTTACCGATCTGATGTATGTGTATTTGCATCTCATTGAGCTGTTAATTTGCATTTTCCAAATTAGTAATGACGTTGGAGTATCTTTCTATATGGTTACTGATCAATTGGATTTCATCTCTTTTTTTGACATTCCTATGTAATGTCTGAGAAACTGCATTGTAAATATTTTTTAAATTTTCTGTATATTATGTTGTTCTGACATCTTAAAAAACAAAACAAAAACCTAAAGCTTTTCTGACGGGGGGGAGACTGCCCACTCCCTTGGTCTCACCTGTTCTTAGAGATAGCAAAGGACCCAGCAGCAAGCATGTCTTTGATATGCTAAGTGACCTTCCCAGAGCCAAACTTCCTCTTTCTGGCTCTGATTTCCCAGGAAGCAATATTCCTCTGCTTTTTTAACCCTCTCAGGGCCAGGTGCCGGGCAACTAGAGACATCCCATAGCGTAAAGCCCACTGAAATAATTCACACTAGCCCACCAGAAGCAGCTCACCCCACCTTGCCTTGCCTTTCCTGCAGAAACTCCAGGGAAGGCCTTGGCTTAAGCCCTCCCCCCTTTACCTCGCTCTGGTCTTCTGCTTCCTGACTACCCCGAGGCTTCCCCATGTCGAGGTCACAGCGCCCTACCTGTCTCTAGGACCTGTGAGTGTAACAGACTTTGTCTAATCTGAGCTTCTCCTGTCTCTTCTGGGGTCACGTCTGACTGACCATCTCATAAAGAAGACAAAGCAGAGGCCGTGGATGGAGGCTCTTGGGCCATTCATCTTCAGCAGGCTGATTAATACAGGCTCACGGTACCACCTGCACATGGGTCCTCTACCGTGGTGTCTGTTGCTATCTCTTCTCCCACAACAGGGCATGTTTTTTTCCGCTTTAGGTAAACATCTCTAATTTTAATAGAATCAAATGTATGGATCCTTCATTCCATAGTTAGTGATGCTGGCACCTTGCTCAAAGAATCCCTTCCTACCTCTTACGATAATTCTTGATTCAGAGTAGGGCAAATCATCCTGCCCTGTTGTTCAAGAGCTTTATCTGTGTTAGCGTCTCCTGCAGTGTTTGGTGGGCTTTTAAGTTGCGTCTTGTTTATCTCTCTGTCAATACAACACTATCTTAATCATTTTAGGATCGTGGGGGTAAGTTAGAGGAACTGTTCCCAGCAGCTCACACCACCATCTCCTATCTCACGGTGTGACTTGCTCCAGGCAATGGGACATCGGCGAGTGGGATAGGGAAACTTGGTGAGTGCTCCTATCTCGGGACTTGCCATTGCGGCTGGACTCGGGCAAGCAGCCTCCACTTGCAGCCAGTGAGCCTAGCAGAACTGGTGGGTCGCTTCACACAGGGAAAAAACAAACTCACGTCGTTCTTGTTTTGGGGTGCTTTGTTTCATTATACAGCAATACATGGTAAAACGATGGCCGTGGCTCTTTGTGGGTCTCTGTGCTTCCTGCTGGTTCATGGCCTTCCCCTGGGCTCCATCCCACCCATCCTGATGGGACCACTGACATCTCTCCCAGAGGCTCCCACTGGTGCCCGTATGTCCCCTTCCAGTCCACTCTCTGTTTAAACTCCAGGTGCAGAAAAGTACACAGAAAAATGTAACCAACTCCTCCGCGCTAAACATATTTTAAAAATGTCATTTGTCATTTCAATTCAGATTGTTCTGAATATGAAAGAAATAATATGTATGTTTTAAAGTTCCTTTGAGCTTTTCTCCAGTATCCTCTCCATAGGAAGGACTCCAGTGGGAACCAGCCTCAAAACCTTGGTGTTGACAGGCTCTCCTTGACCAAACATTGGACGGGCTCCTCTGAGCCTACTTTTCATCTAGTCCTCGTCCTTGTCCCTGTCTTCAGCCCACTAGATCCAGCTGTAGCGAGAACCCTGCTAACTCGGTTAGGCGAGAATCCCCCGACCACTGATAGCTGATCATCCTGGCCTGCCTTCCGCAAGAAGCCTGTTAACTCAGTTCAACAAAAATCCCCCACCCTTGACGGCCCCTCTTCTCGGTTTTCCATCTGTGACCCCCTCTCGCTACTCCTGGGCTGAAGGTCCCACTTGCTCCTGTTGTGTTCAGAGTGGAGTTCAATCTCTCTCCCGTGTTGCAAAAGTCTTGAATAAATTCTTCCCTTCCGTTTTAGCAAGGGTCAGAATAATTTTTCTTTACCAGTAAGTATCCCTTTTGTCAAAGTTTTCATGTGCCTACCATGCAAATATGCACACACACACGCACAGTGTTGATCTTTGAGACTTTTTAGCATTGTTACGTGTGACTTGTCGCTTACGGGGTGTGACAGCTCTGTACATATAATGCTTTTCAAAACTCAGCTTCATTTCTTGAACACTAGCCAGGCTGATTCAAAAACCAAATCAATTTTTCCAATGGCTAAATACTATTTTATTATATGACTATGCCACAATTTATTTACACTGTTCCCAGGTCATGAACATTAGATTATTTCACATTTTCTCCTCTTTCTGACCATGCTGCAAGAAACATCTTTGTTCACAATACCTGGTGCATGCATACAAGAGTTTCTAGTGCAGATTATAAAAAGAGAAGCAGAATTTGGGGGTGTTAGGGTTGCACATCTCAGCTGTACCAGCTAATGCCAAATACTCTCTAAGAGGGAAAGTCACATCAGCTGTGTATGAGAGTTCTTGTTTCTCCACGCCTTTGCCAACACTTGGACATTTAGATGCATTCATATCTTTTATTTTATAAAAATAACCTCCTTTTGAAGTTATTTAAGAAAGGGGCTATGCATATAAGACCTCTTGGACTTTTTATGTCTGAAATACATGTCTGAAGGTTCTTATTTACTCCTCAAGCTTGAATCATTGGTCATTCGTTCCTCCCTTAGCTTCCTGAAATATCTTTCCAATGTCTTAGGGCGTTGGTGTATTCTTATTGTGATTGTCATTCCTTCATGGATTTTTTTTTTCTTCCTGGAAACCTTTAAAATTTCCATCTTTTTTTTTCAACCCTCTGCAGTTGCATTACACTGTTTCTAGATTTGAATTTTTTTTTTATATTCTTTTTCTTCCATATTTGAACTTTTTTAGGGTGTTGATCTTCTGAGCAGCACTGTGGCTGGTCTCCTCAAGTGTTTTTACTTCATTGATTTTTTTCCTTGGGCTCTATCTAGTTTCATCTTCAATCCACCTATTGAATATATGCATTTCTTTCCTCACAGTTTTGTTCTCTGGAATTTATCCTTGGTTTCCTTTCAGATTTACCTGTTCATGTTCATACTCTGAGCTGCCAACAGTGTCCAGTTTTTGCTCCTTTAAGTCTTATCTTTCTGTTCTCTTATCTGAGTGTTTCCTTATCTTTACAGCAGGATGAGGAACCCCCTACTTCAAACTCTTGTATAGGTATAGATGAATGGAACAGAACAGAAAATCCAGAAGTAAACCCATACAATATTCCTGATTGATTTTTGACAAAGGTACAAATGTAATTCAATGGAGAAAAGACAGACTTTTCAACAAACGGCATTTGTAATGGGTTGAACTGTATCTCCCCCACCCCAAGAAACGTGTATAGAAGTCTTAATACCCAGTACCTCAGAATTTGGAAATAGGGTCTTTACAGAAGTGATCAAACTAAATTGAGGTCATTGGGGTGGGCCCTAATCCTACATGACCCGTGTCCTTACAATAAGGAGAAATGTGGACACAGACAGACACACACAGAGAGAAGATGAGGTGAAGAAACAGGGAGAAATACAAGTCAGAGAGATTCTTCCACAAGCCCAGGAGCACCAAAGATTGCCAGCAGACCCCTGGATTGTCTCTCACAGCCCTGAGAATAGACCGACCCTGCCAACACCTTGAATTCGAACATCTGGCCTCCAGAACTGGGAGAGAATAATGTCTGTGTTGAAGGCCCCCAGCCCTAGTGCTGTGTTAATGGCAGCCCCAGGAAACACATAGAGCATTGGAGTAACTGGACACCATAGTCAAAAAGAAACCCAACCAAAGCTTCATACCTTCTGCAAAAACTAACTCAAAATGAATCATGGAATTAAGTGTGAAGTGTAAAACTATAACTACTTTAGGGGAAAAAAAAAACCCAACAACACAGGATGCTAAAATCTTTGAGATCTAGGGCAGGCAAAGAGCCCTTAGGCTTGACACCAAAAGCAGGATCCATAAAGGAAACGGGTAAAGTACTCATCATCAGAATTAAAATCTTATGCTCTCTGGAAAACCATTAAGAAGATGAAAAACCAAGCTATAGATAGGCAGAAAATATTTGCAAATCACATATTTGACAAAAGACTAGTATCTAAAATAAATAAAATACTCTACAAATTCAATACCAGAAAAAAAGAAAGAGAGAGAGAGGAAGGAAGGAAGGAAGGAAGGAAGGCAGGAAGGAAAGAAGGAAGGAAGAAAGGAAGGAAGGGAAAGGGAAAAAGAAAAGCAATCCAATTAGAAAATGGGCAAATGAGATGAAGAGATACTTTACCAGGGAGGATACAAAAATTTCAACTCAGCACATGAGGAGGTGTCCAGCATCATTAGCCACCAAGTAATGCAAATTAAAACCACAGTGAGATGACCACTACACACCTATCAGAATGGTTAAAATAAAAAATACTGACAACTCTATATCCTGGCAAGGATGCAGAGAAATTGGATCACTCACATCACTGGTGAGAATTTAAAATGGGACAAGCACTCTGGAAAAAAGTTGGGGGATTTTCTTAAAAAATTAAATATGCAATTACTGAAGAAGCCGATGTTTGCACTCCTAGGCACTTGTCCCATGGAGTGAAATGGAGACTTGGGTCCACACAAACTTGTGCACAAATGTTTATTGCAGGTTCACTCCTAATAGCCCCAAACTGGAAACAACCCAATGCCCTTCAATGGGAAAGTGGTTAAACAAACTGGGGTGTCCCTCCCATGTAATCCACTCAGCACTAGAAATGCACAGATGACTGATGCACTCAGCTGCCTGCAGGAATCTCCGAAGATTTATGCTGAATGAAAAAAGCCAGTCCCAAAGTGTTGCATCCTTTATGGTTCCATTTACGTAGCATTCTTGAAATGACAAAATTATAGAAATGGAGAACAAAGAAATGCTGCCAGAGATTGAGGGGAAGTAGGGTACTAGGAGGGAAGTGGATATGGCCTTAGGGCACCAGGGGGACCCCTCTGGAAATGGAAATGTTGTATCCTGGCTCTATCAATGCCAGCATCCTGGTTGCGATGTTGTACTACAGTTTTGCAGTTTGTTACCATTGGGGGAAACATGGGATGTCTCTGTATCCACAGGTGAATCTACAATTATTTCTAGATAAAGAGCTTAATTTTAAGAAAGCAGATCTGATTATTACTCTGCATTGTATAAAAACCCCTCATGGCCTTCCCACTTGCACAGCAAGAAGACTGTGCTCTTAGCTCAGCTCAGGACCCCATGTGAGCTTGTCTTTACCACCCTCAACCCCTTCCTTGAGCTTCTCTTTGCTGCTGGGGCTCCCACCACACTGGCCTTCTGTGTTCTCTATGTTCAAATGCACTGTGCCCTTCCTGCCTCAGGGCTCGCAAAGCACACTTTTAACCCTGAAAGCTTGAGTTCCATACTGACTTGTTTATTTACAATGAGGGTTTTCAAACAACAAACGTCCACGAGCACCTTATACGGTCCAGGTCTGCCCCTATTCCAGGCAAAGAGGAAAATGCCGTGAGGTAAATAGTCTCTGCTGTTGCTCAGCCAAACTTCTGGGTTGTCCATGCGTCTATGGAGGAAAGAAGGAGCTGCAGGACAGCAGGTCTGGGTCTGCCGTGTTTGTCTATGCAGGCCTATGTTCAATGTTGAGTGAACCAATAAATGCATCATTTAGACCTACACCTGCTCTCCATCCTTCCTAGGAAACTGCATGTCTCAGACATCTCTTGGACACCATGTTGGGTGCTCTTGGCCTCTGCTTCCAGCCACTGTCATGGAGACCAGTTCTCTACAATCTTGGCCAGCTTTATGCAGGTGCACCCTGACAGCACCTTACTTCAGGCCCACAGGACACCTTACACTCCCATTCCCAGGGCTCTCTGATGCCCAGTGGAATGTGGGAGCCTTATGCAAACTGCTCAGCAATCTCCTATCCACAACCAGAAGTATGGAGGAGTTATCACCCCATGTGGCAACTCTTGACTTGCTCCTAAGCAGGCGGTTCTAAGACCCATCTTATGAGGCTAATCAGAAGGTCCTACCTAATTAGGATTTCCAGATAAAGTACAGGATTCCTGTTAAATTTGAACTTCAGAAAAATGACAAATAACGTTTGGTATACGTATATCCTAAAGGTTGCATGGGATATACTTATACTACAAACAAATGTGCCTATTGTTTATCTGAAACTCAAATTTAGTTGGGCATCCTGTATTTTTATTTGCTAAATCTGATAGCCAGCTGATCTTGGTGGGGCTGTGTCTGTAATGTGTCCTTGTGTTGGCTCTCCTTCCTTCTCTGTTCCTCTCTCCCTCTCTCTGGAATCATGAGAAATTTATTCCCATTTAAGCCTTCATTTCAGGCTAAGACCCTCTTTCTGTGTCTTCAAAGAAAGGAGTACCTTTTTAAAAAGTCAACCAGTCCAAAAATTAAAAAACCCTTTTAAATTCAAGTATGTGGCTATTCCTTGGTATTACAACTGATCTGGGTCATCATGGTCTAAGTTCAGGTTCCCCATCCCGACCCCCCAGATGGGTTCACTCAATTTCCTTCTGAATCTTTTTTACACCTTTTGAAGTCAAGGGATATTTACTAAGAAGACTAGTACTAAAGTATAAGCCTTTAAAAAGTCATTTGACCTGGTTAAGTCACCTGTGCCCTACTTTGGCAAATGTTTTTGAAGTCTTTAGCTTGATGGCAACAAATCTTCCTTTTCAAAAAAAGCCCCATGGAGAAGAAGGAGAGTAAGGCCTCATCCCCCCATTGGGCTAGTTTCAGCTTCAAGAACTTTCCTTATTAGTGATAGACTGGTGTACACTTATATAATGTGCCAGTTACTCCAAGGCTTCATTCAGAGAGACAAATTCACCCACAGACCCTCTCCTGGGAGAGAAGTCAGCTTCCAACATCTGTTTTCAGATAAGGCATCTACACAGCTTTTGTGTTTATGTGTGTGTGGAGGGAGGGGGAGGTTGCCAGAGGGATTTTTCCCAAACTATAACGTTAAGTCAGGGGAAAGAAGAAATTAGAACATTTAATAAGGAATGAGGTGGTCAAGGATGGTCAGTCTGCTGTGTGCATGTGTGAGTGCACACGTGTGTGTGTGTGTGTGTTGCTATCTTTCCTTTTTTACACAGCTCAGAAATAGGATGTTCCTTTAAGACCCAGAGCTAAAGCCTTTTTTGTTGTATGTCCATCATCTTGTGTGGAAATGTTCTGCTTCGACAGATTCATGATGTACCCATCCTGCCCAAGTGCCAGGTGGGACTCACAAAATTATTCCGTTTATTGAAAGCCAGTTCTGAAGGGCTGTGTTGATGAGGGACCATCATCACCCACCCGTGTAACACAGACTGATTCATATTGTAACCCCATCAAATGTAATCTATATCCCAAAGGCCTCTAAGCATCATGGTATAGAACCGGGAAATGGGGAGGGGGCCAAGGCCAGCTGCATCAGTCTCCTGGTGGGGGCGATGAGGATACACACCCCTGACTCTCAGAGCCCATCCCAGCCAGTGGATCAGGTCCTCTCAGGGTGGGGCCCGTGATTCTCCCTCCTCAGGGGGAGTTTGTGTACTTCACAGTTTACTAATCACCCACTTAAAGGCTGGAGACCTCTGCTTTTTCCTCCCTTCTTTTCTTTGAGAGTCACAGTGGCTAAAGAGTCTTGTGTCCCCACATATTTTTATCCCTGTTCCTCTTGCCTTCCTGCCTTTGCATGAAAAGGATGGAAACTATTTCAGGGGACTGGGTCCCCCTCACAATCCTGACGCTAAAGATATTCCATGTCAGCCCAAGAATCCTCAGTCCCATTAAAGATGGGACTGCACTGGACTGGGTGTGTTCCTCTGCTCTCTGCAGCCTTCTTGTGCCCCGAACCCCCCAGGCCTGCTGACCGACTCCATGCAGAGGACTAAGCCCAAGAGCAAGTTCTCAACACTGTGTATATCCGAAGAGTTGGCATCACCACAGCTGTTATTTTTTATAGCTTCTTCACCCAAATCTTTGGGTACCACTAAGAGACAAGTCACCAGGTGTGCTTTAACTAGCAAAATTAGGAATCATTCAGTGCTTTGATGGTGCCAATTAGCTTCCCAGTATGGGCGCCAAGATTTTTTCTAATTAAGGCAGGAATGGTTTCTCAGTCTGTAATAATCTCATTTAAAGCGTGTCCAAAACACCTAACATGCTTTGTTTAGGAACATCATTTGTATGCATTTTTTTAACTATGTGAAAATAGATAGATTCCTGGGACGGATGACCAGTCTCTCACTGGTTATTCACCTGATACGTGTACAGCACTGCTGTGGGATTGTGGCTTTGCAAGACGAATGGGTTCTTTAGGTTGACTTTGCACATTTGTGCACTAAAGATCTGCTCATTTGTGGTAAGAGACTTGTGCTTTTAGTGCAAAACAAAGACATCTTTTTGACAAGCACAGCATGTCTCTGCCTCCAGGTTTCTAACTCACATCCACTGTGGAAATGTGGATTCAAATTTGAAAAATTGCAAACTCTAGATGGAAGATTCTTCCAGTGCCCCAGAAAATGGAAAATCAGTCACTATGGCTGTTCCTAAATCCCATTTTAAGCAGACCTCAGTACCACCCAAGACTTATTGGACTGTAAGCACCAAGAGTGTGAACTGGGGTGTTCTGGCCACTACTGCAACTTCAGCACCTAGGACAGTGCCTGATGCATGTCTGGGATTGATTCAATGGTTGTCCAACAGGACTTTTTGAATGAAGTTTTGATTGGTCCAAAAAATACATGACTTACTCTTGTGCCCAATGAGACCCCCTCTGCACTAAACTTTCTGGTCCATGTTTCTGATCTTACATTACAGCTACAAAGAGCTAGAACTCTTTTGTAGAGACATAGCTTACCCTTTTTGCAATAACCATTTTTCAATCTCTATAAGTGCAGTCTAATCCAACTTCAAATGTTTTACCCATCAATTTTATGGTTGTGTGAATATTCTTTATGGAAGTTAAAAAAAAACAAAAACGAACAGGAAAGTTGTTTTCTCTCTGGTAAAGGACATAATTTTCCCATCACGTGCTCAGTTACAAAGTGGAACAGTGGTAGGTTTCCAGTCATTGCCCAGTCATTGTGACATGTCTGCCTCTTTCCTGACCAAACTATGGTTTTTTTTGTTTTGTTTTGTTTTGTTTTAAGATTTTATTTATTTGCGAGAGAGAATGAGAGACAGAGAGCATGAGAGGGAGGAGGGTCAGAGGGAGAAGCAGACTCCCTGCTGAGCAGGGAGCCCGATGTGGGACTCGATCCCGGGACTCCAGGATCATGACCTGAGCCGAAGGCAGTTGCCCAACCAACTGAGCCACCCAGGCGCCCCCCAAACTATGGTTTTAAACAAGATATGTGGTCAATTGATGAGATGGAATAGCCTGATTTGGATCTTGTTCAATTTTCTCCCCATTTTCCAATGTTTCATTTGTCTTGTTGCCTTTCTGGTATGAGTTCTCAGGTAACTAAAATTGTCTGGAAAGCAATTCTTTAGACAGTGATGTCAATTCCCGTATCAGGGACTGTGTGTCACTTGTCTTTGCATCTCAGGGTCAAGGACCACATTTGGTTTATAGTAGGTACTTAGTAAATGCTGGTTGAATGAATGGAGAAGCTTGCCAAATGGTGTGCAATTAGAAAAAGCATAGCGTCCTCTCCTGTTGTCTATAAATACCCCATCAGGGAGAAAAGACGTAGCCCCGGGGAACAACAAAATGAGCTGGCATGGAAACTGAGCAGCACTTTTTGGACTCCAATAGCTAGAAGCCAAAAGCCACTGCTTGGGCAGTCAATAGGGATGCCTGAGAGCTTCCACCCTTTACAGCTTGGAAGACAAACAGGAAAAACTCTGAGATTACAATCAAAATCCTATTGCAAATAACCACAGAGAACACTGACTGGAAGGGAGGGTTAGCTATTGGCTTCAGATGAGGAGTAGGATGGGGAAAGAAAAGAGAGGAAGAGTCCCTCTTTGATCTGGAGGGAGTGTAGCCCAGAGGGCTCTCATTTACAAGGAAACACTATGTCATGATCCCTATGTTCCTTTTTCTATTTAGAGCTAATTTGCTACAGTGCACACTGCATAGCCCTAAGGAAGAGGCTGGCTTTTGGGCACCTGCAAGTTGGCCCCTCACTGACCAGTTTACCGCATTTAGATCAGCTGGAGCAGATCTGAAGAAGCACACTTAGGGATGGTGGTAGCTGTCTGCACAGACTGCTGGGTTGCGGTCTATACCCCCAATACATGCCCTACTCACAGGGGCTGGCCTGGGGAAACTTCCCGGCCAAGATGCCGCTTCTGAAGAAAGGCCCCAGCTTTCACTCTGGAGTTCCCCTTGACATCTCCTTCTCTCTCCTGTATTTGTTTTCTATAATGGCATAACAAATCGACACAAACCTCATGGCCTTAGCAACACCCAAGTATTGCCTCACAGTTCCCGTGGGTCAAGAGTCCAGGTACAGCTCCTCTGGATCCTCTGCTCAGGATGTCACAAAGCTGCAGTCCAGATATCAGCTGCGGCATTCTTCAGCCTCAGGGCCTTACATTGGCTGCTCTCTCTGCTTCAATGCATGTCTCCCAGATATTCCAAGAAATTCCAAGATATCCTAGAGGTCCCCTCTCTTCCTCAGGCCTCTGCTCACATCTCGGGGGACCTCCCAACCTCATCACACACAGTCTGGTGTATACCCATACCCACTCCAGTCTGGTAACTTCTAACTATTCTCTGTGTTTCTCCATAGAATTGACAGAATATATGTTTATGTGCTGGTATGTTGTCCACTGCTCCCACTAACATGTAAGCTCTGTGAAAGCAGGGTCTTTATCTTTTAGTGAGCTATCTCTGGATCCTAGCACCCTACCTAGCCAGGAGAGGTTGATTGAAGAAATGAGTATAGGAATGGGTCCTGACACCGCTCTAACTGTGCCATTGTGCCTGGCATTTTATTTATTTTTATTTAAAAAAATAACCATTTTATTTATTATTTCTGTGTGTATATGTGTAAAGGGTCTTAAACTCAATTAGTTCTGTCTTCGCTGAACCACAGTTTAATACTTTCCAGGTCTGGGGTCCCAGCTGTCTCTTTAAGTAATCATAATTTCTCCTTTGGCTCCAATTTTCCTCTCAACTTGTTTGGGAAGTTTCTGAGCACATCACATCAGACCATTATGCTGGTATGACTAATATTTTACCCTGGCAAATGCGTAGTTTGCAGGAAATGATTCTTCCCATGTTAGGTCTCTAAGCAAAACAACAAAATGACAATGGTGATGTCTATGGTGACAGTTATGGAGATAAGGAGGAGACCCGTCATGGAACAGAGCCTTTCTGTGGATGCAAATTCTTGTTTTCTGTAGATGCAAATTTGCATCCACAGCCACCTGACTTTGGCCATGCCACTTGCCCTTTCCAAATCTCATTGTTTTCATGTACACAATACAATAATCACACCGCCCATGCCAGATTATTATGAGGAACACATAATATGATGGATTCTAAAATGTCTAGCACAGTTCCCAGCATGTAGTAGGAACTCAACAAATAACCAAAAATTATAGTTGGAAGATGACAAGGAGTTCTATGTGGCAACATGATACAAAGGAATGAACTAACACCCACCTTTTCACCCTGGAAGAACATTTTTTTACTCTTAAAATCACTTTAAGAAACCAGGGGAGCTAGTTGGTTGTGGTCTGCCTACCACCAGGTAGCCAAGCACTCAGCTAATCTCGATGGTGATCTTGGGATCCCAGAAGGTGTTGCTCTAGAATGTTCCACCCTAACGAGTGAGGCTATGCTTCATCATGACACACTTCAGCTTATCTTTTTATTTCTTCTAAATATTTAGTTCACTTTCCATGGTGAGATTGAATTTAAGAACAAAGACAAAGAATGCAGGGGTTTTTTGTCAACAAATCCCTTTTGCATCAGAGAATTTAGCAGAGCAGTTTCTGAATTCTGACAATGTTCAGAAACTGAATTTGGGAGGTGAGCTTTCTGGCAAGGTCAACATGCTTTCATGTAGAAAGAGCTGGAAAGGCAGACGCAAAATCCCCATTCCTGTCACCTCCTTCCAGTCCCCGACTCCACGTCACTGACTACCATGGTTCTAATTTACAAAAATATGACTTCCTGACAGAAAGAAGAAAGAAGGTTTTCAAAGGATCCAAAGGGTTTTATGATCGTCAACTAGATCTTATACAACAATATTTTAATAACAGCTATTTCCACAGTAGCAGCATAAAGAGATTAAACTTCCATCAAATTACCCTGAGGATTCAAAATTCTAAACACAAGGTCTGAGTGGGAGAACACTGCTTCCCGTGGGGCCCAGAATAGTGTTTAATAGTTTGGAGGAGCAGAGGCAGTTGGCTCCCCTTCGTTCCTAACCCAGAAGGATGCTCGGCTGTGCCCACCCACTGCATTTTTCTTAATTTTCTTAAACCTGGCCTAGGTCCACCTTAAATTAATGTTAAACAGCTTTATTAAGGCAAATTGACTTCAATTTCAAGGCTCTCCAGGAGTTGGCATGCATTAGTAGGCTCCAGTGGTTTCCAATAGGTGCCAAAAGCACTTTTTGTTGTTTTAAACATTGGGGAACATCGAGGTTGGGAATATTAATGCACATGATGATTAAGCTACTGTGTTCTTTGTCAGAGGTTTGATTGCTCACAGTAGGGCTGCTGCTAACAGGTGTATTTCAAACCCCATCACTTCCCTCACCACGCTTTGCAGCCAGCTCATTTTGAGATGTAAGAATTATATCACGGAGGGCTTCCTGCTCTGCATGAGAAGAAGGGGTTTTTGCTGAGAGAAACTGCAGAATCCCACAGTGTCTGGCAATGACACATCCTCTTTCTCTCCCCTCTATGAGTTAAACCTAGACAATGTCTCCCTCCTCACTGAGCAATTAAATCATACACAGGATGGCAGGATTGCAGTGGGCCAGTGAGCAGGGGTTCCAACGTCTCATCCTAAATCAGGCACAGATCACCAAAGCTCAGGAGAGGAGCCTCCACAGTCTTAATTAAAGTCACTTTCCCACTCAGCTCAAGGCCCTGCTGGCTGACCAAGGTGCCATGTGGGATTCTGTTGGTCTAGCTAGCAGTTAAAAGGTGGTGTGTGTGTCTGTGTGTGTCTGTGTCTGTATCTAGGTGGATAAGTGGATGGATGGATGGATGTGTGTCTGCATGATGGACATGTGAATCCATGCTTGTGTGTGTCTAGATAGATGAACAGATGGATGTATGTGAGCGTATGTGTGTGAATATGTTTACATGGATGGATCAATGAATGACTAGGTGGACAGGTGAGTGTGTATATGTGTGTCCATCTATCTAGGTAGGTGGATGAGTGGACAGATGGATGGACATGTAAGTGTGTGTGTATGTGTGTGTGTCTCAAGATGGGTAGATGGGTGTGTGTTTGTTGTGCGTCTGTAGATGGACCGTCAAATTCATACGTATAAATATGCGCACACACACACATACACACACACTAGCTTTTAACTTTTAACCTTACTAAAACCTCACCATGTACTAGACCCACAATAATACTTCCACAGCTGCTCCTCCTCCTTCTTGGAGTTGATCTTCTCCTCCAAGTCCTTGGAGAAGAGACAGAGTGGTTTCTGCATGGTGAGTTGTGCAGGCTTCTTCTGGGCCCCTGGGTAGGCAGTGCTGCTCCCTGACAGTTGTCATGGAGCTGAGGAAACTGCCCGAGAGCTCCGACACCCTGGTGAGCTGCTGAAGATGCCCCTTGAAACTGAATATTTAAACAATATGCTTCCCAGAGCTCACACATCATGCTGGGGGCACGTCAAACCTGCTTTTCTTCTCAGTTAAGAAGTTGGATGTATTCTCTGGTCACTCCATGTTTCTCTAACTTGTTATCTTTATGAAATTTTGGCTATGAGACTCTTGGAAGAGCCAGGAAATTTCCAGAGGGTACTTCCCACCCGTGGACTCTGGTCCTTTATCATTTGCTGCTGAATCTTTGACTCTAATACACTCTGTGGTCAACCAACCAATAACTCTGAGTGATTGCTGGGCTCATAGAGCATCCCCTCCCACCACCCCACCCCCAAGGATGGGCACCTGAGGGCTCATACTTACCTTGATGGTGACCTGAGAGGGAGGTGATCATGGTGCGCTGGCAGTGCGGGGTGCCTCCGGCCAGTCCCAGGACACTCCTACTCAACTGTCTATCACATCATGGGCAAGTGTCTAAAGCGCATGGTCTTGATCAACTTTGGGGCAGGTTATGTCTGGGATGCAGGAAAATGTGAGGGTCTCCTGTGTCTGAGGGCTCAAAGAAATGTTACAAGTGGTGTTGAAACAGCCTCTGCTCTCCAAATGTTTAGTCTAGATGGAGCTAAGACTTATATGACCACTGCTGATTGCACTCAGTGAATACTGCCTGACGCAACAGCTCGGGGAGTGCACTAGGAGGGAGCGTTTCAGTCGCAAGCCTGTGGGGATGACATGGGCACAGAGGATGTGAACATCGTTTGAGCAGGTGAAGAGGTGAGGGAAGGAACTTAAGAGCAGGCACAGGGAGCACCACACTGAAGACAGGAATGGTTCTATTAATCCCTGAGTGAGACCAGCCCTGGAACCCAATTCTCACAGCAAGTGGTGAGAGACCATGAGACTCTGAATTACTCTTTTCTCACACAAAGCTGCTTCACTAAGGAGCCACAGGCCACCTACACAGTGTTCCCGAATTTCCTCTGTCCCTAAGGGCACAGCACAGGGAAAGAAGACCACAGAACAAAGGAGCCCTGAGCAGGTTTCCCTGCTCCTCACCATTCACCTCTCCAGCCACCCACCTGCTGGCTGCCCCTATCCACACCCCATGACCTCAGCTACCTCCCACCAGCCTTCTCCCACTCCCTGCGTGTTGTTGACATGATTGCTGGTTTTTCTACCCCTGCAGGTGTCTCTTTATAAGGAAACCAACATCCTGACATTTCCCTTCTCATATTCACAGCTTCCGATTCAACATGCGCTGTCTCCCCAAGATCCGGGGACCCTTGATTATGGGTTTTAGCAGCCAGACTTCTCTATCCTCCTTTCCCCACTGGTTTGGGCAAGTTTCTGTGCCTTTGCTACCATTTCCCAACCCGAGATCCACCACCCCCTCCATTATTTCTGTTCATTGTCAACAATCCAGAAACTTCCATCAGGAAGCATAATCTGAATACCCAGAGCTGAAAGTTATCCTGCTCTCTGCTCTAGGGAACAATTGATAGGAGCTGGGGTGTTATTTCTTCCAGAATACTCTGCATGCAAACATAAAAGCAACTTAGCTTCCTCCATACAAATATCAGCTTCTTTTTGCATGTTTCAGACACCACTGTGTAAAGATGTGTGTGTGTTGTTTTTTCTTCTTCTTCTTTTTTTTTTTTTTCAAGGACCCTGCAGGTCTCTGGAGCTAAAAAACACATGAATACCTGAGATGAAATCAGAAAGCCAGGAAGGGTGGGACAGAGGCAGCGAGCTCTGAACAGGCCCCTGAAGTGGGCCTTGCAGACTCCAGGGGGCCTGGGTGGTAGGGAGGAGTGGCGACCCAGGACCGTGCAGACAAAGCCATGGGAGGGGCGAGCACCTGGGTTCTCAGAGGAGAGTGGAGCCAGAGGATAGGGCTTGGGTATGGGTGGGAACTAGCAGACTCAAATCTTGGAAACGTCAGTTCAGGTGACCTTGGGAAGCTCCCCAATGCCAGGGAGAGGAATCCGTTCTAACCCAGTGGACAGGGGGTCGCTGGTGCCAGTTTTGCACATTGTAACTGAATTTCTGTTAAAAGGATTTCTCAAAATCACTACTTAGGCTGTACTTTTAGAGGTTTACCACCTTTAGAGCAGTAATGATTTTACTTTCTGAGCCATTTTTCTTTCTGGGAGAAGCACATATTCATCTTACCATGAAAATGCACGAGAAGGTACAAATTTGTGCAAATAACTTCAACACAGAGGTCAATATCGCGTTGCTCTTCCTCGTGAAGAGCTTCCTTCCAATATTTGCTCTTCCTCATGAGCCATGTCTACGCTAGCTCCCTGAACAAGGACTCCGGGGGAGGAGACCATCCCTAGGTCTGTCTCTGGTGGCATCTTAGGCCACCTACTCTAGCCTCTTGTCCCAGCAGCCAAGACAGACAATTACCCTTTTAAAACTTACATACTCTGCCAGCTCCTTTTAACCAGCTCTCCTTGACACTTTAGACTTCACTCTTCCATGACAAATAACCTCAGTTTATAAAACAGATTCTCAGAGGCTCTATTTCAATCCATATGCTTATGCTTTAAATCAATAACCAATAACTGAAGTAAGCTTGTCACTGTATTAGCTGCCACATATTGCGGGTGGACAGCCCAGCATCATAGCTGACAGCTGATGGTAAAGGTGCTTGGAGGTGTTTGTTTTGGGGTTTTTTTCTTGAAGTTCTACGGCTGCCTGCAGTATGACCAGGTAGCGAATGACTCGGAGCTCTAGGATCATTCTCTCCTAGTTCATTTCAATACCGAAAACCAAAATGAACTATTAAAACTCATTACCATTTTTATCTCTAATGGCGCAGGTTCCATTTCCTATCATTTTACTCGTATCTGAAAGCAAATTTTATTTGAATAAGGAAGGAGAAACCTTTTGGGTTTTCTTTTTCTTTTTTTAATGAAGAAAAAATATACATAACGGTTTCTAGAAGAAAAAAGTCCCACCCAAACACATCTGTTAAGCAAATCAAAATCTCAGAAATCTGGTATTATAGAATAAATTGTGTCTCTTCCCAAATTCCTATGTTGAAGTCCTAACCCTCAGGACCTGGGAACGTGACCATATGTGGAGATAGGTTCCTTATAGAAGTGATTAAATTAAAATGAAGGCCACCCATTAGAATGAGTCCTAATCCAATAGGACTGGTGTCTTTATAGAAAAAGAGATTAAGGCACAAAGACAGACACGCGCAGAGGGACGACCACAGGCGGACACAGGAAGAGGATGGCCGTCCACATTCCAGAGAGAGGGTCCTCAACCAGCCCTGCCAGAACTTGGATCTTGGACCTCCAGTCACCAGGACTGGGAGAGATAAATCTCTGGTTTCAACTGCCCAATCTGTGGTTCTTTGTTATGGCAGCCCCAGCAAATTAAAATACATGACAATTGAGGGAGATTATTGACAACTGAAGTTTTGCTCATTGTGATGGTAACAGTAGGTGTTGTTTATCATTTATTATCTACGTGTTTTCATACATCATCTCATTTAATCTCAGAAATGGAGTAAGTGTTACCATGGTCCCCAGTCTTGAAGATAAGGGAACTCCGTGTAGGAAGGCCATGTCATTGTTCGAGGCTATCCCGTTAATGGGCAGAACCAGGCGGCCTCACCCAGGGTTTGTGCTTCAACCATGAAGCCATGCCATGTCAAAATCCAAGGCCCCTGGGGTTGGGTATGAAGCTAGGTATAGACTGAAATTGTGTGAGAATGCCTGGCTTCATTAAACAACCTCTGACCTGAGCACAGGTCTTTTGCTAGTATCTCCCCTGACCACACACACATGTATTTTGTCCAACCCCAGAGATGAGCTAACAAGAGAAGAAGGACCCTCCTTCACCATCTGCTGCTCCCAGGACGAACCTGCCCTTGTTTGGGGGCATATTTATGAGACAGAACAGGAGAGCCAGGGGCTTGAATAGAGCTGGTGGGACCCAAGAGGAGTCAGGGCCTCCAGAAACCAGGGCCTCAGTCTCTAGAGGTACAGCAGGTGGCAGTCTAGAGTTCAAGGCCAGGATACCCAGGGCAGCAGGAGACAGGCAGAGCCTTGAAAGAGGGGGTGAGTATAAGGCAAACAGGGCTCCTCGCCAGCCTCGTTGGAACTGAGAACAGGAGCTCCTGCTGATACCTTGGTTCTGAGCTGGTATCATAGGAAAGAAAGGGGAGTCCAGCCCAGCACTGAGTGCCACGGAGATTCAAGGAACCCAAACACACCATCTGGCAATCACATGTGACCCAAAGTGGCTGTATCTGCTTCCCCTTGTACCACTGGGGAGGTAGAAGGTGACTATCCCACCTACTCTCAAACGCCAGGATTCTAAGGGTTTTAATTTAGGTTGTCAGCACTCAGGAAAGACTTGCTGTGTGCCAGGCCCTGTTTTCCACACTCTGACACACCCTCCTTCTAAATTGCTTCCATAGTCTTACAGGAGAGTCTTACCCTTGAGCCATTTTAAAGATGAGGACAGAGACTAAAATAATTTTCCCAGGGACACATAACCAACATCAAGACAAAAGGTGAACCCAGTTTCAACTCCAACACCAATGCCAAAACTTATGTATTACATTTCTCATTATAACCCATAGTCCAGAAACATAAGGTACCACCATCCTTGCATCAGGGGCATAGTTTCCTCTCTTGGAAAGACATGGTGCTTCCAGGAAAGCCCAGGGCCACGTGGTGAAAACAGAACCACCAAGTATTTCTGATTTAAAGGACACTTGGAACCCCTATTATGTAACACCAGGTAGATATATTTCAGGGGTAAACAACATTTTATGGGTATTCCCTGAGAAATCACTGAAAAAGAGAGAGATTCTGGCACCCAGATTTTCTAGGTTCCATGCAAGTTGAAGACTTGAGAAAAACGGGATATCTTGTCTTAGCTCAAGCAACGTCTCCACCGGGACCCCTTCCCTGTACACAGGGCTGACCCAGTGGGTTATTGCAGGGGCCTTGAGCTTGGACATTCTTAATAAAATTAATGAGAAGTTATAGCTATTGAGCGCTTACCATGTGTCAGACTGATTTGAACAACAGACCATTTCTAAGATGGAGGCTCTATGGTTCCATTTTACAGATGAGGCAGCTGAATATTAAAATCTAGACCACATGCCCAAAGTCTCTGGCTGGAGCAGAGCTGGGAAGTGTGTCTAGATCTCTCCTGCCAATGTCAACAGAACAGCAGGCTCTTCTGCCTCCTTATCCAACCCGAGGGAAAGTGTGGAGCCTGGATAGGAGGAAAACAAGGAATCGCTGAGTGATGATGTTCCCCACTGTGGCAGAAAGTCTTCATTCTACTCTCCCCTCTTTCAGAGGAATAGTATTCACCTTGGGATGTGGCCACCTGGCTAGAGATTCGGAGTGGGCTTGAGTGCTTGTGGACATGTGCATATTCTAACTTGTGCCTACAAGAATATGCCTGCTCCTTGGTTCGTTCTTTCTTTCTTTCTTTCTTTCTTTCTTTCTTTCTTTCTTTCCTTTCTTTCTTTTCTTTCTTTCTTCTTTCTTCCTTTCTTCTTTCTTCTTTCTTTCTTTCTTTCTTTCTTTCTTTCTTTCTTTCTTTCCTTTTTTCTTCTGGCTAAAATGGAAGCATCTAGAAGTGAACCTCAGCAGCCACTGAGCACCACAACATCCTGAGTGACAATGGAGAGATGTCCAGTAACAGAAGAGAGGCTTGGGTCCCGCACTTTATGGGAAAGGAAAGTATGAATTGTTATTTAGGCTGGTATTATTTGGCAGCTCTTGTTTATAACAGCCAAGTCAATATCCAGATGCATCTATAAAGACACTAGAGACACCTTAATAACTTTCTTTCCCCCACTTTTGAGCGCTGTGAGGCCCTCATACATGTCTATAAAATAACGTGTCACTTTCCAAAGCTTAAGATGATTTGGAGCAGAAAATGGTTCTCTAGTTTGTCTCTTGAACCAGTCAATAAATCTGGCAGCTGTCCCTGAATTACAGCACAAATGTTGGATCTGCAGAGTACAGCCATCTCAGCATCATTCCTGGGGAGGAATGCACACATCTCCTGGAAGTCCAGTGCTCAAAGGACTTCTCTGCAGGTCCTCCATCACACGCCAGCCTCATTCTTTCTGTTATAAGCTGGACTGATGAGGCTGTAAAAGAAGTAGATGGAATGCATTTTGTGAGAACAAACTGAGAGGTAGAGCTGAGTGGAGAGAGGAATCACTCCCCAAAGAGGTCAACTCAGTGAGCAGAACTGATGGGGACAACTGAAGATGCCCGGGGGCATGATAATTGCAAAACACTTTGTGGTTCTTCTGATAGCGAACAATTTTAGCAGAGAGGGCTCAGGGGCGCTGCACAGCCTGGGAGAACCAAAGCCAGGAGGACTGAAAACAGTGGAAACCACCATCCTGATCAACCCTGGAGCACCCCCAGGGGTGAAATGGCACAGGTACTGAAGGACAACATTTTCACTCCTTCCACGTCCTGTCCAGGCAGCCCAAGGCTGGCTCTTGGGTTTTAAGATGAGCTCAGACTTTTTCAGAGAAAAGATGCTCATGGTCAAGGTGAAGCATTTAGCGTTAGTACCACAATCCAGGCAAAGGGAAAGAAAATAAAGGCATCTCAGTGCCTGATAATGGATTTCAACAGGCATGTAGATTAAAGTGAACTCAGAGGGGCATGTTTTGGAAACTCTTGTACATGTCCACTGAGAAACATGCAAGAATATTTCAGACAGCATTCTTGGTTCTCAAGACAAGTGGAAACACCCCAAATGACCATCCACAGGACAGTGGGTACACAAGTGTGTGTATTCACACTGTGGAATAGTACACAGCTGTGAAAATGAGAGACACACAGGTACACAACTCAGCAGGAAGGATTCATGCCGAGACCAAGAATAGGCAAGTTATAGAAGAATGTACACTTCAAAGAAGAGTTTGTTCTTCAAAAAATTTATGTATTGAGGGTCCACCAAGTACCAGGCCCTCTTCCAAGCACTGGGGGTGTAGACTCACACAGTAGACACACATACCATCTTAGCCTTCATAAAGCTTACATTCTGGGGATGCCTGGGTGGCTCAGTCGGTTAAGCGTCTGCCTTTGGCTCAGGTCATGATCCCAGGGTCCTGGGATTGAGTCCCGCGTCAGGCTCCCTGCTCCACGGGGAGCCTGCTTCTCCCTCTGCCTCTGCCTCTCTCTCTCTCTCTCTCTCATGAATAAATAAATAAAATCTTAAAAAAAAAAAGCTTACATTCTGGTGGAAATAAATACACACATGATTAAGTATGTACTTGTCACATGGAGCTAGTACTGGAAGGCATCAAGCCAAAAGGCAGACAGCAAGGGGCATCATTTGAATTTCAGTCCAAAAGGCCCTGGGGGAAGGCAACATTAAGTCAAGACCAAGAAGGGAAAGAGTAGACCATGTGGATGTTGGGGAAGAGCATTCTAGGCACTGAGAATGCAAGTGCAAAGGCCGTGAGGTACAAGTACACTGGGAATGTTGGAAGAACATCAAGAGGCCAGAAGATGGAAGCAGAGTGAACAGTGCAGAAAACACCAGGAGTGGAAGCCCGGGGGTGGAGACCCAGGAGCTTGGGAGATGGAAGAGGTGGGTGGGGCTTGCAGAGCTGATACATGAGGAATGTGGATTTGATCCTGTGATGGGAGAGTCTTCAGCAAAGAGGAGGCATAGGCAAAGGAGAGAAACTATAGAAGTTTATTGTGCATATCCAAGGGAGAGGTGATGAGTAGCTTGGGCTAGCATGGACTCCATACATTGTGGATCAGTAATGCTTTAAAACATGTAGAACCGAACTTATTGTTTATGGGCATGTGAATATTTAGCAATACTCTGAAGAAAAAGAAGGAGTCAATGCATGTCATATAAAATGTTCTCCTGGGGGTTGATGACTGGGACAAGAAGATTGATGGGAAGAGCTACACTCAGGGTCACCCTGACCCCATGGCAGGCAAGTAGCCCTTCTGTTCACACCCTAGGAGGAGCACACAGGTGTTTAGGCACATCCTTGGGTAAAATACATTTATCACTGTTACTTGAGTTTTCAAAGACACAGAGATGGGCTTACTAAAAGAGAGATCATAAGTGACACATAAGGAATACCATGAGCCAAGTGTCAACCAGATTAAAGCTCCATAGAGTACTCTCTGGATTCTGCCAACATTTTTTAAACCTTTTCAATGCCTTTTTGAAAAGGATTGGAACATGAGAAACAACATACAGTTGATAGATATTGTCAACGGTTGATAGATATTGTCAATGTTTTATAGGATCTACACCTTAATCCAAACTCTACACCTGGTGTAAACACCCATGCTTCAGGGCATGAACATGCTGATTGCCAGGATGGAGCTCCAGTGTGGAGTGGAGTTTTGCAGGGTTTGAAATTCCTTCAGCTCATTGTTATTTCAGGATGTGGATCTACTGTGGCTCTTTTATAGCTTAAGCCAATAAGCGATGATTTCTTTTGGGCCCAGACCCCTTTTGAACTGCAGAAGGGGTGGCTATAAATATTATTTGATAAACGATGTCAACTTTTAATAAAAACAGATGTCACAAACTTTTAAGTGCTTTTATTTCTGGGTCCCTGGGATTTGTTCCAACTTCATAATATTGTCAACTCCAAAATGAAATTACCTTATATAAGATAAAGTGAGGTGTTTGGAAAGTATTGAAGAATGGTCTTGATTGGGGATTTTACCCCACAGCAAAAAACTGCTTGGTCAGGGAAATTTCACAAAATGTGGTTGTGATCCACAAAACCTTTTCAAAAAAACTGATCCAGCTCAGGGTCATCTTTTGCTTTTGTTTTGCAATATAAGGGAGGATTCTCTGGGCAAAAAATTCCCGAATATTTATTAATGAAACGTCATGGGTTTCATTAAGGGTTTGCTTTCACTGGTCCTATTTCTTAAGATGCTAAAGATAATCTTGGTAAATAAGCAAAACACATTTTATAAATCTTTGCCTCTTTTAGACCAGCTGAGACTAAGCCTATTCAAGAAGCTGAAGAGAAACACTTTGTGTAATTTTAAAAAAAGATTTATTTATTTATTTGAGAGAGAGAGAGAGAGAAAGCAGGGGAAGGGGCAGAGAGAGAGAATATCCAAGCAGACTCCTGCCGAGTATGGAGCCTGACTCAGGGCTCAATCCCACGAGCCAGGAGATCAGGACCTGAGCTAAATCCAAGAGTCAGATGCTTAACCAACTGAGCCACCCAGGCATCCCTGTGTGATTTTTGTTTTATATTTGTATAATTCCATATTCAGGGAATGCTCCACATAAGAGGTCCCATGCAGGGGCAGCAAAAGGCTGAAGTATTATGAGTCAGGTGATGTGTATTTGAATGTTGAACAAAGCCCATCCTACCTGGGTAGACTTGGGCCAGCCATGTGACCTGTCTGTGTCCCCATTCCCTCATCTGTCAATAGCCATATAATAATGGTATCTCCCCATACACATTCTGTTCAAGTGCATGTGGAACATTCTCCAGAATAGATCACATATTAGGCCACAAATCAGGCCTCAACAAATTCAAAAAGATTAAAATCTTACCTTTTCTGACCACAATGCTATGAAACCGGAAATCAACCACAAGAAAAAATATGGAAAGAGCACACATACATGGAAGTTAAATAACATGTTACTAAATAATGATTGGGTCAACCAAGAAATCAAAGAAATTTAAAAATTGCATGAAAATACAACAGTTCAAAATCTTTGGGATGCAACATAAGGGATTCTGAAAGGGAAGTTTATAACAATAGAGGTCTACCTCAAGAAACAGGAAAAATCTTAAATAAACAACCTAACCTTACACGTAAAGCAGCTAGGACAAGAAGAACAAACAAAACCCAAAACCAGCAGAAGGAAGGACATAATAAAGATTAGAGCAGCAATAAATGATACAGAAACTAAAAAATAAATAGAACAGATCAATGAAACCAGGAATTGGTTCTTTGAAAAGATCAACAAAATTGATTGACCTCTAGCCAGACACATAAAGAGAGAGAGAGAGAGGACCCAAATAAACAAAATCACAAATGAAAGAGGAGACCACAGAAATAGAAAGGATTACAAGAGAATATTATGAAAATTATATGCCAAAAAACTGAACAACCTAGAAGAAATAGATAAATTCCATATAACCTACCAAAACTGAAGCAAGGAAGAAACAACAAAAAAAAATTGAACAGACCAATTACCAGCAATGAAATGGAATCAGTAATAAAAAATGTCCCAACAAATAAAAGTCCAGGACCAGATGGCTTCACAGATGAATTCTACCAAACATTTAAAGAAGAGTTAATACCATACAAACAATTATAAGAACATATTATGAGCAACTATATGCTAGCAAATTAGATAATCTAGAAGAAATGGATGCATTCCTAGAGATGTATAAACTACCAAAACTGAACCAGGAAGAAATAGAAAACCTGAACAGACCCATAACCACTAAGGAAACTGAAGCAATAATCAAAAATCTCCCAACAAACAAGAGCCCAGGGCCAGATTGCTTCCCAGGGGAATTCTACCAAACATTTCAAGAAGAATTAATACCTATTCTTCTGAAACTGTTCCAAAAAATAGAAATGGAAGGAAAACTTCCAAACTCGTTTTATGAGGTCACCATTACCTTGATCCCAAAACCAGACAAAGACCCCATCAAAAAGGAGAATTACAGACCAATATCCCTGATGACCATGGATGCAAAAATTCTCACCAAAATACTAGCCAATAGGATACAATAGCACATTAAAAGGATTAGTCACCACGACCAAGTGGGATTTATCCCTGGGCTGCAAGTTTGGTTCAACATCCAGAAATCAATCAATGTGATACAATACATTAATAAAAGAAAGAACAAGAACCATATGATTCTCTCAACAGATGCAGAAAAAGCATTTGACAAAGTACAGCATCCTTTCTTGACTAAAACCCTTCAGAGTGTAGGGATAGAGGGTGCATACCTCCATATCATAAAAGCCATCTATGAAAAACCCACAGCGAATATCATTCTCAAGGGGGAAAAACTGAGAGCTTTTCCCCCAAGGTCAGGAACATGGCAGGGGTGTCCACTATCACCACTGCTATTCAATATAGTACTAGAAGTCCTAGCCACAACAATCAGACAACAAAAAGAAATAAAAGGCATCCAAATCAGCAAAGAGGAAGTCAAACTCTCACTCTTTACAGATGATATGATACTTTATGTGGAAAACCCAAAAGACTCCACCCCAAAACTGCTAAAACTCATACAGGAATTCAGTAAAGTGGCAGGATATAAAATCAATGCACAGAAATCAGTTGTATTTCTTTTTTTTTTTTAAAGATTTTATTTATTTATTTGAGAGAGAGAGAATGAGAGGGAGGAGGGTCAGAGGGAGAAGCAGACTCCCTGCTGAGCAGGGAGCCTGATGCGGGACTCGATCCCGGGACTCCAGGACCATGACCTGAGCCAAAGGCAGTCGCTTAACCAACTGAGCCACCCAGGCGCCCGAAAT
>NC_138372.1:2904973-2966929 GCF_054177405.1 Leptonychotes weddellii
GGTAGACATTGGAGAGGGTGTGTGCTATGAGTGAGTGCTGTGAATTGTGTAAGACTGATGAATCACAGACTTGTACCTCTGAAACAAATAATACATTATATGTTAAAAAAAAAAAAAGAAGATGGAAGGGAAAAATGAAGGTGGAGAAATCGGAGGGGGAGATGAACCATGAGAGATGATGGACTCTGAGAAACAAACTGAGGGTTCTAGAGGGGAGGGAGGTGGGGGGGATGGGTTAGCCCGGTGATGGGTATTAAGGTGGGTACATATTGAATGGAGCACTGGGTGTTATACGCAAACAAGGAATCATGGGACACTACATCAAAAACTAATCATGTAATGTATGGTGACTAACATAACATAATAAAATTAAATTTAAAAAAAAGAAAAAATGTAAAAAAAGGAATAAGCAGAAACGAAAATGGCAAATATTAAAAAAACAATAAAGAAAAGTTAATACCTATTCTTCTCAAACTGTTCTAAATAGTAGAAGAGGAAGGAAAACTTCCAAATTCATTCTATTAGGCCAGGATTACCCTGATACCAAAACCAGATAAAGACACTAAAAATAAAGAGAACTACAAGCCAATATCTCTGATGAACCTAGATGCAAAAATCCTCAACAAATTACTAGCAAACCAAGTCCAACAATATGTTAAAAAAACAAAACAAAACAAAACAACAACATTCATTACAATCAGGTGGGATTTATTCCCAGGATAATATTCAATATTTGCAAATCAATATGGTACATCACATCAATAAGAGAAAGGATAAAAAACATATTATCATTTCAATAGATGCAGAAAAAGTATTTGACAAAGTATAACATACATTCATGATAAAAACCTTCAACAAAGTAGGTTTAGAAGGAACATACCTCAAAATAATAAAGGCCTTATATGAAAATCCACAGCCAACATCATACTCAAGGGGGAAAAACTGAGAACTTACCCTCTACAGTCAGGAAGAAGACAAGGATGTTCACTCTCACCACTTTTATTCCACATAGTACTGGAAGTCCTAGCCACAGGACTCAGATAAGAAAAAGAAATAAAAGGCATTGAAACTGGTAAGGAAGAAGTAAAACGTTACTATTTGTAGATGACACGATATCTATATAAGAAAAAAAAAAGGCTACTATAACTAGGAAGCCTGGGTGGCTCAGTCAGTTAAGCATGTGACTCTTGATTTTGGTTTGGGTCGTGATCTTAGAGTCATGTGATTGAGTCTCACGTCAGGCTCCACACTCAGTGCAGACGTCTGCTTAAATTCTCTCTCCCTCTGCCCCTCCTACTTATGCTCTCTTTCTCTCTCTCTCTTTCTGTCTCTCTCTCTCTCAAATGAATAAACAAATCTTTTTAAAAACCCTAATAGAAATGATAAATGAATTCAGTAAAGTCACATGATACAAAATCAATGCACAAAAATCTGTTGTATTTCAATAATGAAGCAGCAGAAAGAGAAATTAAGAAAACAATCCCATTTACAATTGCACCCAAAATAATAAAATACCTAGGAATAAAGTTAACCAAAGAGTTCAAAGACCTGTACTCTGAAAACTGTAAAACATTGATGAAAGAAACTGAAGATGGCACAAAGAAGTGGAAAGACATTCCATATTCATGGATTAGAAGAACAAATATTGTTAAAATGTCTATACTACTCAAAGCAATCTACAGATTTAATGCAATCCCTATCAAAATACCAACAGCATTTTTCACAGAACTAGAGCAAACAATACTAAAATTTGTATGGAACTCCAAAAGACCCTGAATAGCCAAAGTAATCCTGAAAAAGCGAAGCAAAGCTGGAGGCATCACAATTCCAGACTTCAAGTTATATTACAAAGCTGTAGTGATCAAGACAGTATGGTACTGGTATAAAAATAGACACATAGATCAATAGAATAGAACAGAAAACCCAGAAATAAATCCCACAACTATGTGGTCAATTAATCTTTGACAAAACAGAAAAGGATATCAATGAGGGAAAAGACAGTCTCTTCAACAAATGGTGTTGGGAAAACTGGATGGCCACATGCAAAAGAATGAAACTGGACCACTTTCTTATACATAAAACCATTCAAAAATGGATTAAAGACCTAAATGTGAGACCTGAAACCATAAAAACCCTAGAGAACACAGGCAGTAATCTCTCTGACATCAACCATAACATTTTTCTAAATACGTCTCCTAAGGCAAGGGAAACAAAAGTAAAAATAAACTATTGGGATTATATCAAAGTAAAAAGCTTCTGCACAGCAAAGGAAACAATCAACAAAACTAAAAGGTAACCTATGGAATGGGAGAAGATATTTGCAAATGACATATCCAGTAAAGGGTTAGTATCCAAAATATATAAAGAATTGACACAACTCAACTCCCAAAACAAATAATCCAGTTAAAAACTGGGCAAAAGACATGAACAGACATTTCTTCAAAGAAGACATACAAATGGCCAACAAACACATGAAAAGATGGTCAACATCACTAATCATCAGGGAAATGCAAATCAAAACCACAATGAGATACCACCTCACACCTGTCAGAATGGATAAAATTAACAACACAGGAAACAACAAGTGTTGGCAAGGATGTGGAGAAAGGGGAACCCTCTTGCACTGTTGGTGGGAATGCAAGCTGGTACAGCCACTCTGGAAAGCAGTGCGGAGGTTCCTCAAAAAGTTAAAAATAGAACTACCCTATAATCCAGTAATCGCACTACTTGGTATTTACCCCCAAAATACAAAAACACTAATTCAGAGGGATACATACACCCCTATGTCTATAACAACATTATTTACAATAGCCAAATTATGGAAGGAGCCCGTGTCCCTCTACTGATGAATGGATAAAGAAGATGTGGTATATATATACAATGGAGTATTACTTGGCCATAAAAAGAATGGCCATGGATGGAGCTAGAGGGTATTATACTAAGCAAAATATGTCAGTCAAAAAAAGACAAACACCATATGATTTCACTCATATGTGGAATTTAAGAAACAAAACAGATGAACAAAGGGAAAAAGAAGAGAGAGAGAAATCAAGAAACAGACTCTTGGCTATAGAGAACACACTGATCATTACCAGAGGATAGGTGGGGGGGGATGGGGGAAATAGGTGATGGGGATTCAAGAGTGTACTTTTCATGATGAGCACTGAGTAATGTATAGAAATGTTGACTCACTATATTGTGCACCTGAAACTAATATAACGCCACATGTTAACTGTACTGAAATTAAAAGTAAAACTTAGAAAATGATAATGGTGTCTCCCCATAAGATGATGGAAATGTTAGATCCTCAAATTCTAAGGGGCAGGTGCCAGGATGGGCAATCTTCCTATGGTGGCTACTGAATCACCACTGTCATCCTGATCACACGGGCTTCATAAAGCCCAGTCACAGAGCAGATCCTGCCAATGCACAGGTGTTCTCTGACCTTTTGCTACTGAGTGGCTCACCCTCTCCTTCACACACGTGTTTGTTGTTTGTTTTTATAGGAGAAAGATATTTTCTCAACTTTTTTTTCATTCAAGAAAATACAGCTATCAAGTCTCCTGGCACCCTGCTTTAGATATTCTCCTACTCCTGGCAGAAATTTTTCCTCTTTTCTTTTTCTTTTAACTGCATAAAAGAGCTTTTTCTACATGATCTCTTTGTAACATTTCATTCTTGTTTCTAATATGCATAGTGACAATTCTTTCATCCATTTCTACACAGATAATGTATATGCACATGTATGTATAGTTCTACATAAATGGAGACTCACCACTTGTGTTTGTTTTGATCTAGAGTCTTTTTATTCCTAAATTTTTCTTCACACTAACCACCCTTCCTTCCAAGTAACTTGATGTGCAACCATTCATGCCTTTCTTGTGCTCGTGTGATCACATATGTGATTGTGTTCACACTAACACATGCTCCTGAAACAATAGTCGACTCGTACGGTGCATTTATTTTGCACTTGACACCTGCACTAAGTGTGCTTGAATTGAATCCTCACAACAATGTTTGAGTTGACTTCCATTATTACTACCATCTTTACATGTGCAGACTCAGAGGTCCAGAGAGGTTAAGGAATGTGGCCAAGTTCACACAGTGAGGTTCAAATGCTGACAGGCAGTATGACTCCAGGTCTGATCTCTGGAGAAGTTTCTTGACCATTGCTTTTTTTGCAAATTGAAATTATGTTATGTATACTTTTCTGAATCTTACTCTTTACCTGTTGCAACACATGACAAAAACCCATCTAATTTACCTCATGTATGCTGTTCCACATCACTGACATTCCACAGTAGATTCTAATCACTGCCCTATTATTGTGCATTAACTTTGTGTTAAGATTTTCCCCCTATAAGCACTGCAACTGAAAAAAAAAAATCTGGCACATTTCCTTAGGTAATGGTGCTTCCATTTCTATGGAAATTTTTTAAAAATATAGATGATGCCAAAACTGACCCCAGAAAAAATAGAAAACTTGAGAAGAAAAAGTTTAGAAAGATACCTGAAGATGTACTATTTATAAAGGAACCATGAATAAATGAGTTCATATTTAGATTCTGATACATAAAGAACACATAATTCCAGTATAACTTAAACACTTTTAAGGACATATGGAAGTACAGGAAATTATCAGTTATGACATTCTGGCTACCTCCAGCCCTTGTGGTGCTTTCACACAAATTAGAAAGGCATGCCCCTTCTGGGGGGACACAGGCTTGCCCATGATGCCCATAGATGCAGACATCCCCCCAAGGGCACAGCATGGCCCCTTGATGGCTGGGTCTCAGCCCTACCTGCCCCACTTGGTACCTTTTTGAATTTCCCAAAGCACACAGCTCCTCTGAACAGTGCACCTTAACTCTGAAACCATAGTACAAAATGTAGTACAAAGAAAGATACTTACAGACCAGCCTCATTTATCAATGTAGATATGGCTATCCCAAACAATGCCTTAGCAAATTCATAGTTGGCAGTGTATCAAAAGAATAAAACTCAATAACCAAGCAGGGTTTATTTAAAAAAATGGGAACATGGTTTATTTTTTGTAAATTCACCATTTTTTGGAAATTAACTATATTTTTTCTCAACATATTAAAGGGTGAACAAAGTCATAAAGATCCTAAGAAGACATTTGACAAAACTTAGCAATCATTTGCAATAAACTTTTTAGAAGAAACTAGTTATGACCAACTTTATTTCTTTGAAACAAGCATCAATTATCATTCTGAATGATGAACAACTGAAATGATATCCGTTAAAATTAGGAACCAGAGAGGATAGTTGTCATCACTGTTATTATTCTTCACCATACTTGTAAAGTTTTAAAGAATGTACTAAGAAAAATTTAAAAATCAAGACAAAGAAGAAATAAAAATCCCTCCCCATGCATTATGATTATATAACTGGAAAACCAAAGAGGCTCCAGGAAAAAAAAAAACAAAACTCTAGTATTAGTGAGCAGTTTTTATTAGGTGCACAAATCAAAGATAAATAAAAAAACATCAGTAGCTTTTCTTTGTCTTATAAATAATTTTTATAACAGAAAATAGAGCTTGCTGTATACACATGGATTACCTCATTAAGTCCTTGAAGCAGGAGGTAGATACAATTATCATCCCCATTTTTAGGATGATGAGAGAAGGCACCGAGAGGAGAAATGGCCCAGAGATGCAGAGACAGTCCTTCCTCAGCCTCCCCACCAACCCCTGACCTCCAACCCCCATTGTCCTTCCCCTCCTATCCTAACCCAGTACTCCCAACCCACCCATGTCAACCTGTGTTTGTGAATAGCGATCTGCCCTTTCATATTTCTCACTATTGCTTTTAGTTACTTACAAACATACCCATATTCTCATGCAGAGAATACTTCTGCCACTGCTTTCTAAAATGAGGTCTTTGTACAACTAGCTCTTCCTTTTAACCCCTGCGTAGCATTTCCTATTTCAATAGTGTGATTTTACCTCCTCATTCAGCCATTTCTTTCTTGGAGGCATTAAGGTTTCTTTGTTCAGTTTGGGTTAGTTTGGTTTTATATACATAAAACACTTTAGGTACTGGCATTTGTATTTTTATGTGAGAGGATGGGATCTATATTTTTATTTTTATTTAATGTTGTTAAATGTTTTCCAAACGGCTGTGCAAATTCACGTTTATACCAGAAACTGGTGCCTAGACTCTGGAGTATTTTGCCAACAGGAAGTGTTAAAGTTCTTAATTTTTATGGCCTGATTGTTGTAAAGAAAGATCTCATTTTAACTTCAAATTGCATTTCCCTCACTGCTAATGAGTAAGAGTCTCTTCCCCCATTTGTTAATCACTTGGATTTACTCATCTTTGGATTGCCGACTGAAATACTTGGCCCGTTTTCGATTGGGTTGTCTTTCCAGTACTTGTCAATCTTTAAGAGACTTTTCTATTACAGTTGTTAACCCTTTGCCTGTCATATGCCCTGCAAACATTTTTGACATCCCTGTTTTTATTTTTAACTCCTTGCCATCAGAAGCTTTTCTCTTCATTTCATCAATCTGTATTTCATCTTATAATCTGGATTTTTGGGTTTTCTGTTTAAGAGACTATCTCTTTTCCTAGTTGTTTCATATTTTTTGCAGCTGTCTTTAATACATTTGTAGCTCATATTTTCTGTAAGAAAGTGTAAGAGGAGCTCAGCTTCATTTTCTTCCAGAAACGATGGCACTAGCACATTTATTAGTCCATTTTCCTCCCAGAAAAGTGAGCGTCCCTCACTCCAAGATCCTTTTCTAGGTCTCCTACGCAATCCCCCCACCAGAACCTACCTGAGGGAACAGCTTGCAGTGTGCTCTGATGTCTCATGGGAATAGATGTCTGTTCTCGGTTATTCCCAGTACCAATTCTTCCACATGAACCTCAAGGGTTTTTTTTCCTAATTTCCAACCTAACTCCCCAAACCAACTAACCAAACAAACAAACAAACAAACAAACAAACATTGCAGAGCCCAAGTATGTCTCTCCATCTCTCCACCTCTCCATCTCTCTGTCTCTGTCTCACTCTCTCCGTTCTCCATGTAAGTCCTACATCTCTTCTGTGGTTTATTTGCTTCAGGTGCTTACTGCTAAAATAGAGAAAAAATAATTGAGTTTTGTGCGTTTCTCACTCAGTCACCCATCTTATCAAATTTCTTTCTGAATCCCAGTACTTTGCTTACTTAACTCTCCTGGGTTTTCCAAGTGCAGTGACATCACCAAAAAACAACTAAACAAAAAAGAATTGTTTCAACTCTCCTCTTCCAATGTTTACCCTGAGCATTCATTTCTCATATCATTGCCTTTTCTGCAACGCCGAAACAATGTTGAACAATAATGGTGACAAAGAAATCTCTTCGTTACCATTTAATTGAGGCAGCTGTAGTATTTTCCCACTTTGAATAATGTGATATTTGTTCATATTTGTTACTGGTTTGGGTTAAGTTTTTATTGTATTTAAGGAGTTCTTTGTTTAGTGTTATTTTATTTTATTTTATTATTATTATTTATTTATTTGACAGAGAGAGACACAGCGAGAGAGGGAACACAAGCAGGGGGAGTGGGAGAGGGAGAAGCAGGCTTCCCGCAGAGCAGGGAGCCCGATGCGGGGCTCGATCCCAGGACCCTGGGATCGTGACCTGAGCCGAAGGCAGACGCTTAACGACTGAGCCACCCAGGCGCCTCTGTTTAGTGTTATTTTACTTCAAGTTTTCATTGTCAGTGGTATCTAAATTTTAATAATTGCCTATTCAGCATCACGAGTTTGATCGTATGTGTTTTCCTCCCTTATTTTTTGATACAATGGATTAGGTTGATAGATTTTATAACATTTGGTCAACCTTGCATTACTGGAACAGACCCTGTTTAAATTATTTAAAATAAAATAAGTATGTATCTTCTTGCTGATATATTGCATTTACTTTTACAATATTTAATAATATTGGTTTTTGTATTTGTTCTTTACGTTGACATGACTTGTGGTTGAAGATTGGACCACCATGATCAACATCAAGCACACACACCACACTGGACTTCACTCCTCCCATCATGTTTTATGTTGATCCTTTTACTTTGTTTTTCCTTGTTACTTTTTCTGAGTATGATCAAATTACTATTGATCTCTCTTTCTCCTTGTTTATTTGGAAGTTGTGATAGATCCGTGTAACAAAGGCCCCCAGGGAAACTCACCCACCCACCGTGTGAAGAAGCAATGAGGTACAATCATACTCCCCATATGGAGATGGCATCCGTGTCTCATCCCCTTGAATCTGAGCTAGACTTGCAATTTCACTCAACCAAGATGGTGGGGCAGGTGATGTGCAAATTCCAGAGCTGTGGACTGGACTTTGGGAATTCTGACCCTACCATCTTGGTCCTGCACCTGTCCATGGAGGCTCACACTATGTTCTTCGAGCATGAGAGACCCAGTGGAGAGCCGCTGAGGGACCTCAACAGCATGTGGAGAGGGAGAGGCCCAGTGGTCCTCAAGCTCTTGCTGCATGCAGTCAGAGGAGCAACCTCAGGCAAACCATGAATCGTGAGAAGTAACCAATCGTTGTTGTTTTAAGCATTTATGTTCTGGGGGCCGTTGTCATGCAGCAATATGTAACTGATACCAAAGAACTTTCCGTCTGCTACATTCATAATCAAACAAGCATTTCCTCATTATTGTATGAAAACAAGGCACCAACCACTTTCCCTACTGTAATAGTACTGCCTCATCTGACCAGACCTAGGTGAGCCTCGGGCACCCTTCCACCTTCTCCCGCCCCTTCTTGCCCACACTCAGATCCACCAAGAGAGCTTCGTGGTCTGCCAGCATGTTCACCCCAGCCAGCAAGCATCCCTTTCTATTTCAAGAATTGATATTTGTCAGTTATTTACTTGTTTTACACAAGCCCACTCACTCGCTCATTATACATTTATATTTAACTTTGTGTGTGCATGCATTTCCAAGGTTTATGCTATATTTAAATATTAACCCACGGATGGAGCCTGTATCCTGGCACACTGGGGACTTTTCTCACCTGTCAAGTGCAGTCTTTCCTCCCCAGTGGTCTTTCCAGGTTAGTCAGAGGGCTTAGTTCCCGCAGCAGTAAAGGATGAGCCCGATGCCAATCCAGTTCCCTTTTCTCTCTCCTTGTTTATTGTGTGTGTTTAATTATGGTGCTTCTACGCTAACTTTTGTTGCTAGGTAGGTGATAAAGGGGAAAGATATAATCCCAGGGTTTTTTTCTGAAGTGAAAAAGAGCACCTCAGATTGTCGACTGCAGCACAGGATGGGCTGGCCTCTGAAGCGGATTTCCAAGTATGAGCGGGCTACGTTAGCACCCGCAGACTGGCTTTGTGACAGGATTGATCATAATACGCAGTAGAGGTAATTGTAAAATCGTTGAACCATATTTTAAGCACATTTTAGGTGTATAACAGGCAAACAGAAAACTGCAAAAAGCATATCCTTCCAAAAGATGGCATAGAATATCCTCACACATGGAAATACTCTCCTCTGTTAACCTCTAGAAGCTTTATTGACTTCCCTGTCCAATCGTATCCATAGAGCCTGAGAGGAGAGGGCCCCAGGGGCTGGGGAGGGGCTGGGGCTTAGTGTTCCGTGGGGACAGAGCCTCGGTTTGGAAAGACGAGGAAGTTCTGAAGATAGATGGTGGTGACGGTCACACGACGTGAATGTTCTTAATGCCACCAAATCGTACACTTAAAAATGGTTCACATGGTACATTTTATGCTGTGTCTATTTTACCAGAATGAAACATATGTGTATATGTCACCCCTTGAGGGGTGACTGGGGGAACTTAATCAGGGAGTATCTGCAAAGGTGAGGAAGGGGAACAGATGCTCCCTGGTTGGTGAGGACTGTGGGCTGGAAAGCACTGGAAGTTGTTTGCTCGTAACCCCGATGCTGGGAGGGCAGTGAGTTATGGGAACCTGGAGAAGCCTGTCCTGGCAGTAGCCGGGGTCTCTTATTCACCTTCCCTCTGATCTGCCCCTGCCCTCTGACCCCTTGGCAGAACCCAGTAGGAAGCAGGAAGGCTAAAAAGCAGATGCTTACTGAGCAAAGCTTCAGTGTGAGCTGTTGTCCAAGGCGCTTGGGGCCAAGCTATGAGTGAAGCCCCCTCCCCGTGGAGCGTCCCTCTGGCTAACACAAGCAGCCTGACTTCTGTGACTTATCTCAGTATTACCCTCCTTCCATCTGATCTTTGTTCTTTTCCTGGAACTCCTCATATTCTTATAGTAGGGCTTGGGATGCGAACTCGAAATCATCAGTTTTTATCTACTATTTTCATCTTTGGCTTTTGCTTGAGTCTTTTCTTCCCTTTCATCTTCTAGACCAGCAGTCAGCAAGCTTTATCTGCAAAGGGCCAGGTGCACGCTTTAGACTCTGCGGTCCATATGGTCTGTCCCTTCACTCAGCTCTGCTGACCTAGCTCATACATAAATGGATGGGTGTGGCTGCACTCCAATAAAACTTTATTGACAAAAACAGGCAGTGGGCCAGATTGGGCCCTGGGGCCCCAGCGTGCAGGCTCTGCTTCAGGCCACTAAGTTGGCTCCTAACAGTGACTCATTCTAACCTCCTGTTCCTCTATTCAGTCTGTAACACATTCTGTTACTTGGCTGTTTTCTGCAGGGTCTGCTTACCATGATGTCCATTGTTTTGTCCCACTTGCTCTGCCTGGACCTGGGGTGTTCTGTTTCTTCCTCATGTTGAGTTCAGGTCCTTTGGACGCATTATTCGTTTTCTTTGATGACTCATGGCTGTCCTGATCCTTGGGCCTGGAGGTACATCTGGTGGTTGATGTTGAGCTGTCCCTGCTCTGATGGGCAGCAGGTAGAAAGGTGTCACTCCCTGTCCAGAAACCAGGCACAAGGGCAGGACTGCTTCCCTCCAAGCCTTTGCGGATACAAAGTTTGGGATTTCTGGGGCAGCAAACCTCCCTCTACCTGCACCCAGACCTTTGGGGATCTGGGGAGTGAGCAGGTCTCGTGAGATGATGTGCTGGGCTGAAGCTCCCCCTTCCTCCAAGGGATCTCTGGCACCATCATCCTCACCCCAGGCTCTTGCCAGCCCAGAAGGCATCACACCCTGCACAGCTTCTTGCAGCCAGGCCCTCTGCTGGCCTGTGACCCTGCCTTCCCCCTAGGTTTGCGTGCCTGTCAGCCCAGGAGTTTCAGGGGTGACTTGTGCATCAGGATTCCAGCTAGGGTGAAGGAAGGGCACCAGGTGGCAATCTCAGGCTGCCATCATTTCATGCCAACATTAACACCAGGGTTTCAATCTGTCCAAATGTCACAAGTTTTCAGACTGGAAGCAGCTAATGCTTTTCAGAGTCAGTGTGTTTAATCGTCAACATGAAGCAAATGTGGTGAGGAGGTTTGCATACAAGAAGCCAGGTCCTGGCATTGGAAGTGGATCCACCAGGTGACCTGAAGGGCAGGTCAGCATAGAGAGTGAATCTGGAGAAGGAGCATTGCTATGCATGGGTCCCGATCTCAGAGAGGAGATTTGTTGCCTGTGCCCATGACGAGCTGCAGGCTGACAGGCTGCCATGCCTCTTCCATGAAGTGAGCATGACCCAGGGTGGGGCCATGGGGTCGTGGGTGTTAAGGTTGGAAGGATAATTGAGACTATCAGCCAAATCACCCCAGTCCCCTGGTGCTTCTCTCCTCCATCCCCTTCTCCATCTCCACAAACACATCTCTAGAGCTCCTCCGATGGCCATGGGGTGGCCAATACGGATCTTTAACTTCTGCCCACTTGTGAAAAAGTCATGTGCTGTTGAGCATTGGTGTTAACGAAACAACAAAGAACGTAGCAGCCAAATTATCGCTGGTTCATACTCTTTAGAGAGTGACAGATGCCCTGGTTCCTGACGTGGGTGTTTATGGAGGAAGGTATTAAAAGATTAAGTATGATTTTATTTTTGACAACAGACCAGGTCCCCATTCAATATCAATATGCTGGCATTATTATTATTTTATGAAAACAATAATTCACAGTTTGCTGAAAGAGAATAACAGTATTGATCTTCTGAAGAGTGTATTTTATTTTCCATTAAATTTTTATGGAGCACGACAAGCTGTGTGCTGGGTCTGATCTTTTCTGCACATTAATGTACAAAGCTTTTGCAGATGTAGAAATTATGAGGTCTGTATTAATAAAACCAGCTCTGATGGTCCAGGAACAAAAAGTAAACATTTCCTCACTAGAGTTTCGCTCTGAGCTTATTAGTTATTGAGGTTTGTGAACTGACCCACGAAGGAAATAGAAATCTCTCCTTAGTGAGCAGAGAGAAAGAAATATGTTAGTAGCAAACCAGAAATCTTTCTCAGGGGTTCTTTAATGGCATTGCAAACACACATTTCTGAAGCAGTAGAACATGAGCAGAGACGTGGGGTCATCTAGACCCCAGCATGTTCCCCACCCTGAGACAACATCTGTCCTGATAGCAGAGCATTTTGAACATCTCTCAGAGTGACTGCCTTCTTAGAAACACTTCCCTGAGGCTCTTAAAATCATCGCACTTCACTCATGTCACTAATTCTCACTTGGAAGTCCACATCTGACTGATCCGTTGGCGGCTTGAGGATGGGGGTCTTTGAGTGAGTCCTTCTCAAGACTCCAAGTTCCAGACTGTAACCTGCAAGGATTCACTGCCGTCCATGAGCACGATGTGTTTTAATATCTCTCTCTTAAAAAAAAAAAAGACAACAACGTACAAAAAGAGCTACTATGCTGAACACTTAGTCTGGCTGTGATATACAGAGACACCCCCGAACAAGGGCATTTCTGACTAACCCCTGGAGTAGTCATAAGTTCAGTGGCATTGTAAGCTAGCCAACTTTACTCTGCCACAAACATATACGATGTGTGTGTGTGTGTGTGTGTGTTTACCAGCAACAACCAATTCTCTGACACCAATTGGGTGTCCAGCAATTCAATCCAATTCTGAAACTAACTACCCAGAGTTAGTGCACACCCCACAGGGTAAGGGCTCAGTCCCACAAGATGGCCTCACTTCAGATCCCAGCTGCAGATGGGGGTCCTCAGGTTACCCACACTTCTGCCCAGCTTGTTACAAATTTGGGGGTTACCACAATCTCCCCTCAGGTTCAGTAATTCATGGCAACAACTCCCAGAACTCAATAAAGCACTATCTTCTGCTATTACAGTTTTATTATAAAGGATACAACTCAAGAACAACCAAATGGAAGAGATACATAAAACAAGGTATGAGGGGGTGGCCTGGAGATGCCATGCCCCTCTCTGGGCAAGCCACCCACCTAGCACATCGACGTGTTCACCAGAAGCTCTCTGAACTCCCTTTTTTATGGTTTTGTATTGAGGTTTTGTTACATAAACATAATTGATTAAATTGTTGGCCTTTGGCCATTGAACCCAACCTCTTGCCCCTTTACCTGTAAGATGGGGCTAAACATTCTAACCCTTTGATCACTTGGTTGGTTTTCCCGGTGACCAGCCCTCTCCTGAAGCTATCTAGGGGCCAACCATGAGCCATCTCATTAATGTACAAAACATTCTTACTACTCAGGAAATCCCAAGGGTTTTGGGAGCTTCACATCAGGAACCAGGGACAAAGAGCCAATATGTTTATAATTATTATTATACCACAGTCTTGCAACATGCTAGAAAGAGGACCAGGGAAGGGCATCTCAACATGGAAGCCAGGACTTTACCTGCCTGAGTATAGTATTACAGAGCACATGTGCACGCCCATGCATTAGTTCTCTGTTGGACAGGGAGAAATTGGGTCAACATGTTTGACTCTTTATACCATAGGATGGAACTAGAGAGAGATTCTGTTCCCTTATATGAGCTCATGAGCTGAGCCTAAGCCTGTCAAGGAAGTTATCAATCATCAAGTCTGTCCTTCTCTCTCCCCTACAGGACTTATAATTAATCCAAAATGAACTGTAAACAGACTCCATTTTCTTCAAAAAGCTCCCAGAATAACAAATTCTCTCGACTCTTTCTGATTATTAAATTAAGGCATTAAATAAGCTGGCCTCAAGCATGTGCAGAGCTGGTTGTGCTGGACAGTGAGAAGTCCCATAAATCCCTTTCCATCGTGCAACCCACTCATGGGCGGGGTGGGGGGGTTGGGGAGATGAAGAAGCTTTCATGGAAGGAGGAAAGGCTCTCGGTCTGTACAGGGTAAGAAACCCCATAGCACCTTGACTCTTCAGTCTCAGTCTTACAAGAACCTGGCAAAACCCAAGCCATCCAACAGGGGACCTCCCAACTCAAAGTTAACTCTGATGCACACTTTCAGACCTGCTTCCCAAGGAGCCCTCCCCTATGAAGCCTGTCCCAAAACCCCTGGCTGAGGCAGGATGCCAACCCATCCCTTTGAACATCACTAACACCTCATCCTTCTCATCCTATTCCTGGCATTCTGACAGCCACCTCGTATAGCTTCTCTGGACCACAAGCTCTTGCTCTTCTCATTAAATGTTGGTGGTGCATTTGGAGATTTTGGGGAATGGTGGGGCCTGTGGAAACCGAGGTGGGGCACTTTTCATCACCACTCTTTACCATTTACTGTGATTGCCAGCAGGGAGGAACTGCTCTGCAATACAGATTCACTCACAGAGGAGGTCAAGGATATTAACATTCTGTTGGAAATTCACAAGGGCATACAAAATACCAAAAATAATCAGTTTGGGGAAAACATGGGTTTGAAAAACAAACCTAATCTAAAAATCAAAACAGTGTTGACTCAGAAGAATGAATTTATTTTGGAAGCCAGCAATTTCAGATTTAATTGTGTTGATTTGTCATTTTTCTCCCCCGTTCCCTTTTCTACAGTGCTTTGCTGGAAAAGGCGAAGAGCTGCCTGGGCTTTGATTTATCTGGTATGGCAGAAGACCCCCATGCTTCCAGAAAAGACCGTACAGCTCCTGCTTACTTCAAGAGCAATTAAAGGGACTTGAACATCCCGTTTGAAATTTCATCCTCATACTTCAAAGAAATTAGTTTGATGAGTAATTGCAATAGGGTGAAGCTAATAATGGAAATAATCAATGCTGGAAAATACTTCATTGGCATAGAAAATGCTTGTGTGCTTTCTTTAAATATAAAGAAAGCCCCCAAGTCAGAAAGGGAAAAAGCCAGGAGGCCAAATTGTCCATCCCAACTTCTAGCAGTTTGTCCACTGCAGCATAATTAAGAGATGCCTCCTGACACCTCTCTGCTTGGACCAGCATTTGTAAACAGTGAGGCCATTTAACTGAATTCACATAATTGCTATGGAAAACATGGTCCAGACTTCTAAAAATCACCAGGACTCAGGAGGGAATAACAATCACAGTGAAAGCTTGGGTGGTGCATATAGGGAAAGAGGCTCTCCATCTCCAAGTCCCACCTTTAAACTCATTCCACCAAACTTGACAAGTCTTTTCAACATGGGATTCCAGATCATATTAAGCAAAAAGATGTAAATTGATTGAGTTTATTCTACTAACCTGTGCTGTGCATCTCCAGTGACACCAGGATGGCCAAGCACAGAAGCACTTCCAAAGTGAACTCCCACTGAGTCCATCCCCAGCCGCAATCTCAGGGGGAGGCAACTAATCTCATGCATTATAGAAGGCTTAGACCTTTTCACCAATCCCCACTACGGGTGCCAGGCACCTCTGTCCCCTTGTCAAATGGTCTGGTTGACCCAAGTCCTTGTCTGATGGCCAACTTCTTGGTTCTATCCTTCACAGAGAAACCTATCCAACACACTTGCCTTTGTATCCCCTGCCTTCTGTTATGGACTGGATTTTGTCTCTCCCCACCATCCCCTGCCAATTCATATGTTGAAGCCCCAACTCCCAATGTGACTATAATTGAAGTGACAATTAAGGTTAAATGAAGTCATAAGAGTAGGGCCCTAACCAGATAGGATTGGTGTTCTTATAAAAAGAAGAAAAGACACCAGAGGTCTCTCTTTCTTTTTACACACTCACCCAGGATAGGCCACATGAGGACATGGCAAGAAGGTGGCCATCTGCAAGCCAGGAAGACAGATCTCACCAGAAACCAGCCCTAATGGCACTTATTTTAGATTCTGGCCTCCAGAATTGTAGGAAAATAAAAGCCTGTTGTTCAAGCCGCCCAGTCTGTGATCTTGTTATGGCAGCCCAAGTAGACATGTACACCTTCCTTATATTCTCCAGCCTTCCTTGGCTTCTTGTGCCCACTGTCACCTTTTGGGCTCGTTGTTACCCTTTGTGCCCCATCCTCATTACACTTAATCACCAGCCCCCAATAACTACTCTCAAAACTCCCTCCCTGCCTCAAGCCCCTACTACTTTACGTGCCTCAAACTCTCACCAGAACCTCCCATCAGCTTCCAACCCCACCTCCTCCCAGCTCATCAGGCCTCCCTCTCCCTCAATATTCTCCCAGTTTGCAGATTCCTTAGCCCATTATTTCATACACAGTCCCACCAACCCTAAATTGTTCCATCTTTGGTTGAAAAAGCCCTTCTTTTGGTTCCTGTGTCCTTCTGACATGACTCACGGGTCTTTGAGAGCTTCCTTGTCTTCAAGCACAAGATGCCTCAGGCTCATATTGAATGTTTTCTACTTCAGACCTGGAGACACTCCTTTCTGCAAGAATCTCTGGTTCCTTTTGGGGAGAAATGGTAGTTAGCAGCCACAATCTGGATGGCAGGTGCTAATTGCTATTGGGACATTATTGTTCCTAAGTTTTTTCAATGGAAAGAGCCAGAAAATATGTGTTTTGTGAAAGAAAAAAAGAATATGAGTTTACAGCAGTACTTCTAATTCAAATTGATTCAAATTTCTAACATGTTAAATTCCCCCCTTCTCCTACCTACCCACCCTCCTGGGCAGCACCGAATTTTCTTTCTGCAAACCATTTGAAAAGTCTTTATACTTGCTAAGTCTATTTATTCACACACATGCACATAGATAGACCTTGACATGCTCTGATCCAGTTTGCCTTCCATCACTCAGCCTTTGTTATG
This sequence comes from Leptonychotes weddellii, assembly GCF_054177405.1. Classification (NCBI taxonomy): domain Eukaryota; kingdom Metazoa; phylum Chordata; class Mammalia; order Carnivora; family Phocidae; genus Leptonychotes; species Leptonychotes weddellii. The sequence continues at coordinate 2,922,001 of NC_138372.1, forward strand.
GTAACCATGCCCTTCAACCCAAAGGACCTTTTCTAATCTTTATCTTGTTAAAGCATATTTGAGACTGTAGACCTTCTCTTTTTTTTTCTGAAACACCATCTTAGGCTTCTGTTGATCAAGACTTTTCCTCTTTCTTTCCTGGAAAATTCTTCTCTGTCTCCTCTAATTCACCATGAAATGTTGGAGGTTTCCAAGGTCTGAGTCTGTTGCCCTGTTCTTTACTATTCTTTGTCACACTAATTCCTCTCTCCAGGAGCGTTCATACATGCCCATGACTTCAAAGTCTCCACATTTCTTTCTTTTGCCCAAATACCTTCTCCACTGTGTGAACATATATCTCTCTACTCATGACTCTGCATAGATGCTGCAAAGGCACTTCAAACCTACCATGTCCAAAGGTAGCCTCATTCTCTACTCCACTCCCACCCACCAAACCACATTGGTCCTCTTCTGAGTAAACAGCATCACCTTATCTTTTGCTGCCCAAACCAGCTTTAGCTTAGTGACTAAGAGTCCTGGCTTTGGAGTCAGACTTCATGCTGTTGAACCTGAGCTCAATCACTTACTAATTATGTCCTGTTTTCCTCATTTTTAGAATATGGGTAATGATTGACCTCATCTCATAGGGTTCTTGTGAGGATCAAATGATGTAGCTCATACAAAATGCTCAGTATGAAGCTGGACTCCAGCACTTAATACATGACACATGTTGGTACCTTTGCCACTTCTCACCTTCACCTTCTAACTACCTTATCTAGCTATCAGACCATGTGTTTCTTATGAAAATGGACTGGGGAAGTTTTTCTGTGTCTGGGCAACACTCTTCCCCTATCTCTTCCTTCTTCTTATAGGGTACTCATTCCAAGGGTCTCCTGTACTAAAGACCACATCATACAAGTGGGAAGTTGACCTAAATAGAATTCATCAGACTTCGAAGGAAATTTGTTACAACTACCAGTTAAGAAGTGACATCCATTGTTTTTATTATGGTTCTGTGCTCATACACTGTAAGTCTGATAGGAGCCTAGAGCAACCAATGGTCACTGTATGCCACTAAATGGAAAGATTCTGCCAGAGAATAAAACCAACACAGGGGAAAACTGAAAGAGTGGAGATACAGAATTGAAAAGAAACAGAGGGAGAAAAAGGAGAGAGAGAGAGATGGGAAGAGAGAGAGAGTATTAATAATATTAGTTGAACTCCTGGATCCTGCTATGCCGGGAGCAAAACATTTTCCTGACTTTCCTGGGTATATTAGCCAAATCATTCCCATTTTTCTTGTTTAACCTACTCTGAACTAGATTTCTGAAACTTGCAACTGAGATTCCTCACTAACACAACAATTTCTTCAAGAAAATACTCAAGGCATCTTGAAAGGATATATAAATATAGCAGAACATCATAAATCCAAATTCAGAATAAAGAGTAAGAACAATGAGTGTAAGATCATAAAAGGATTTAGAAAGAAATATAAAATAGTAACACCTAAACTATCTCACTTGGAAGAGTTAAGACATAAATTTTGGTTCTAAGCTTTTTTCTTTCAATTCCCACATAAAGGGAAACTTGAGAGTTGCACAATGCATAGTTTACACAAGATGCTAAGCAGGTCAAATGCTCAGGAGAAGCACACAAATTCTTGCTCCTGAGACCAGACAGGAAAGCCAGTGCTCATAACTATTGCCTTCCATAAACTCTAAGTCCCTGGATGAATGAGAATGAACCCAAATATCTATGTACTTCAAAAGGAGCCCATCTTTTCCCTGTTTCTGTAGCTTCACAGATCTTATTGATATCTTCCCCCGTATGCCCTCAACCTACCTGAATTCACCTGCAGAACAGTTCTCCCCTCAAATGCCTGCACCTCTTCTCTTCTCTTCCTGCTGGCTTCCTCTACATCTTGCAAGCTTCCCCACCTTCATGCTGGTATGGCCCAGAAACAAAGGACGTTAGTATCCCTTCCTCCAGGGCAACCCTCCAAGAGTAGTAGATGGGAGCTAGTAAATGAATGCCCAGCCTCCCCATCTTGGTGTAGGTGACAACGCTGAGGCATGGTGCATGTAGTTTCCCCAAGGTTCCCCTGAAGGACTGAACCTCGGCTGCCCACAGGGATAGCCCACTGTTGGTGTGTCTTCTATTAGAATTTACCTTTCTTCTTTCACTATTCTATATTCTCATTTGTGCTTCCTGGGATCACTTCTCAAATAAACTATTTGCTCTCAATTCTTTGTCTCAAGTCCTTGTCTCTTAGGTTGGGCAAACCCAACCTAAGACAGTCACTGACTGTTCCTTCAAGGTGTCTATAGTACTCTCTGCTATTTGCCGCACAAGCTCAGACAGAGGCTGTGTTCCACACCTGGACCACCCACAACTTGCTCTAAAGCAAAGCAGGATTTGCTGTCCAACTCTGGACCCTCTGTCATCACTTCTCAAGCAATTCCTTAGTTGGAAGGCCCTGATTTATTTATAACCTAAACAGAAATTATAGGTTTCCCTGAATTAATCATTTTTTAAAATTCTGTATTTTATGATGCGTTGACATTTTAGGAGCTTTGCTAATCTTGGAAAGACTGCCCCTCCCAGGCTAGCTAATTCCTAGAGACAGCAAACAATTTGCCTGTAAGCACATCTTCTATAAACAAATCAACCAATATTAAGCCCACACCCCCAAGCTCCTGCTTTATCCAGCTCTCATATATCATTCCTCTGCCCTAAATCACCCCAGGGCCAGGTACCAGACAACCGGAGACCATTCCAATAGCTAAGAGCCCTTGAAATTCCTCAAACCAGCCAATTCTAAGCTTGCTCAAACTTGTTTACCCTGCCTCATCCATTCCTTTCTGGGAAACTACACTAAAGTCTCCTGTCCATGCTTTCTCCTGGCTCCCTCTGCCTCCTGACCAATCCTAGTTCTTCCTCACATGACCCTGTGTGGCATGGTGTGCCCCCTCCTCTTGAGAATGGTAAGTAACAAGACAAAGACACTTGTCTTCATGTCTGTCATCTTACCTTCCTGATTAAAACAAATCCTGGGTGCAATCAAAACATTCTCCTCTTCCTGCTTCTCCATACACCTAAAGCCCAGAGGAATGAGGAAGGCACCAAACATTAACTAGACATTCAGTGAGTTCACTTTTCTGAGCCTGGGCTTCCTCCACTATAAAATGGAGTTGACATCACCTGCCTCACAGAGTGTTAAAAGATATGAGAAAGTGCCTGGGAAAAAGCAGGTGCTCTAGATTATTGGTTTTTATTTTTTATCTTATTATTACCTGGTGTACAAATCTTAGGATCAGATAGCTTTGGGGTAGAGTTTGATAAAATCATTAATTCCAGGTATGACCAGTAATTCAATGGGGTCTTGAATTGTTGATGAATAAATGAATGAGTAAATGAATGAATAAATCTGTTGTTTTCCTGATTCCTATGAAAATCATCTTCCTCTTAAGTTTTGTTTTTTGCCTCAGTTTTTGGATTCTGTTTTCATGCATTCAATTCAAAACGCTATAATAAGCACATTGCCATTTTTCAGTCCCACTGACAATCTATAAGGTAGTAACTCATTATTTCTTTCAGCAAAAAAAAAAAAAAAGTATACAAGTACACAAAATGACTGGTGGGTAAGATGACAGAAGAAACACACCACTGTCTCTCCTTTTCTTTTCTTCCTATAGTGTTAATCTTACATAAGTGGTTATTACCACATGAAACATATTTGAGATTATTTTAATTAATTATGTTTGCTACATTGTTTCAAAAGATCATTCTACCATTTGCTAGCAATTAAACAGGCTTTCATATTAAGTATGCCGCTTGAGGATATGTTGAATAGGAGCTATGCACATAGTAATTGAAATTAAACTTCCTCTTGGAAGAAGTCTGTTCTTTGGAAGTCAAGTATTTCTGAGGTGGCAATTTAAAAGGACAGGAAGGGATGAATAATCACTTGAAATAGTTATTTGGGTAATCAGGGGCTTCTAAAGTTTTAAACTTTTTACTCCTTCTTAGAATAAATGAATATTTTTCACCTTTCCTTCTACCAAGGAGAACCAGAGGGGTTAGTAAAAGATATTTGTTGCCAACAAAGACCTACTGAGTACACACTGAATTTGGGCAGTATATTTGTTCTGTAGAACATATAAGGTAATGGTTCCAATTGGGAGGGAGGGGGGAGATACTTAAATATTTAGTCTGTGGCAAAGGGCAGGTATGGGTCAGTCAGAATACACATAGGCCCTGACACTGAAGCAGGTTCTTAAAGATCTACTTCTGGGTAATGTTATGGCTAAAGTTGCTGGATGCTAGGGACATCCACACATGGCAAAACTTCATTTCATCCATTTCAAAATATAACTTTAAAGTCATTTCCTCTTCAACCACGGATTATTTAGAGGTGAACTGTTTAATTTCTAGGAAGTAGAGGGTTTTCTACTGGTTCCTAGCTTAATTCCACTGTGGTCAGAGAATCTACTCTGAGTTATTTTAATAATTTTAATCCTATGAGTTTTGTTGAGGCTTCTTAGTGGGGCAGTATATTGTCGATCTTGGTTAATGATCCTGTGCACTTGACAAAGAAATGTGCATTCTGGTGTTGGGTGCAGGGTTTTCTATGGATCAACTGGGTCTTCTTAGTTGTCCTGCTCAAATCTATATTCTATATGATTTTAAATTTTCTTGTTTTATTCGCTATTGATAGAATTTGTTAACATCTCCCACATTGGTTATGGGTTGATCTTCCTTCTTCTAGTTCTGTCCATTGTGGATTCATATATTCTGATATTATTGGGTATATACATATTCTTTTTAAAGATTTTATTTATTTATTTGAGACAGAGAGAATGAGAGACAGAGAGCACGAGAGGGAGGAGGGTCAGAGGGAGAAGCAGACTCCCCGCCGAGCAGGGAGCCCGATGCGGGACTCGATCCCGGGACTCCAGGATCATGACCTGAGCCGAAGGCAGTCGCTTAACCAACTGCGCCACCCAGGCGCCCGGTATATACATATTTAAGACTGATATCTCCCTGACTGATTGATTCATTTAACATTATGAAATGTTTTGATTTCCAGTGATGCCAGTTGCCTTACAGCTTACTGTGTATAATGTTGGTGTAACTCCATCAGTTTTCCTTTGGTTAATGTCTACAATGGGATAGCCTTTTCTCTATGCTTTGACTTTCAATCTTTATAAGTTCTTATGTTTAAAGTATATGCCTCTTATAAACATCATGTGAGGGTTTTTTTTCCAGTTTGACAATCATTATCTTTACCTTGCTTACGACATTAAGTCCATTCATCTGTTATATAATGACTGATGCATTTGGTTTATATCTGCCAACTTACAACATCTTTCACTTTGACCCAGTTGTTTAATATTCCTCATTTCTGCTTCCTTGTATTACTTAGGATTAGTCTAATATTTAATCATTCTTCATTCTCCCTAAAATGTTGTTAGCTAATAGATATTGAATGATACATCAAATAAAGACTACTGGAGTAATACTTAGAGGGGAATTTCTAGTCTTAAATACATATATTAGAAAAGAAGGAAGGTTGAAGTCAAAGATCTAAATTTCCATCTGTGAAAGATAAAAAAAATTAAGTCAAATCCAAAAAAGGAGAAGAAAGGAAATAAAAAAAGATAAGAGCTGAAATCAATAACCTAGAGAAAAAACAGAAAGAAAAATTAATGCAATCAAAAGTCAGTTACGAGATGTCAGAGAAAATGAAAGAGTAAGTAACTCCAAAAGTCCATTTCTCCAAAAAGGCAATGAAATGTCTGGCCAAAGGCTCAGAAAGTCAGAATCAACTTCTTGGAACTCTGGAAACTGACTGAAAGCCTGTAGCAATCAGAGGAATGCTTCACCAAGGAAATCCACCTGAATCTCAGGAAGAAGAGCAAGCTTTGAGGTGTTTTAACTTACCCTGGTTCCACCTCCTACACCTAAGTCCAATGGTGACCCTGAAGAAAAGGGTTCACAATGTCAGTTCAGGTCCCAGGAGCAGAGGGAGCAGATCAGACCTCATTCACAAAGAATTGTGGTTTTTGGTTTGGGCCTGTCTGATGACTCCCTAGAAGACTGACCTGAAGGGCTTGCCTTTATGTGCCCTCATTTACAACTCTCCTGGTACTGGGCCATCTACCCACAAGACCTCTGCTGAAACATTTAGAGGCAGATGTATTTATTAGCTGGTGATGCCTGAGACAATGGACAATAATAGTTGGGGCAAACAATAGACTAACCATAAGCTTGGGAGGAAAGGCTGGAGAATGAGCTGCTTTTGGGAATAAGGACTTTGAAAAGCTACCGCATATCATAGAAATCTAGAAGGCCAACCCTCTGACCAAGCCTGGGTGCATGCTTAGAACAATCCTTACCTGCAGCACTGTTCAAGCAGGAAGTGAATGCTAAGACAGGTTGTAAATTGTTTGGCTTAGTGCTGAAGGCATGCCCCTACATACGAACAGAACCCATCTCAGAAAAATGGAGGATACCATCAAATGGACTACTATACACACAATAAGAGTTCTAGAAGGAGGTAAAGGACTAGAAATAATATTTGAAGAAATAATGGTCAAAAACTTCCCAGAATGATAAAAAATTAATTTACACATCCAAGAATCTCAATGAACTCCAGTAAGATAGACACAAAGACACTCACACTGAGATACATTTTAATTAAATTAGCAAAGAACAACAGACACATTCTAGAAATTAGCAAGATAAGAGCATCCTATCACATACAAATTATCCTCAATAAGGTGACAGCTGATTTCACATCAGATACCACAGAGGCCACTCAGCATTGGAACGGCATGTTCAAACTATTGGAGACCCAAATAAACAAACATCAACCAAGAATTCTATATCCAGCAAAACTGTCAAAAAAGAAGGAAAAATACAGACATTCCCAAATACACAAAAAACAAGAATTTGTTGCTAGCAGTCTGACCATATAAGAAATACTAAAGAATGATTTTTAGGCTCAAAGAATGTGACCACAGACAGTAGTTCAAATCTACTTTTTAAAAAAGCACCAATAAAGGTATTTATGTAATACAAAAGATAGTTAAAGACATATTTTATCTCCTTTATTCTCTTAACTGATTTAAAAAGCAATTGTGTAAAAAAAGTATACACATAATTGTATTGTTGGACCTATAAAATTTTCCTTTCTTATAATGTTCTTGTCATTTCTGCTATCAAAGTCATGCTGGACTCATAAAAAGAATAGAGAGATGTTCTCACTTTTTCCATTGTTTGGAAGAGTTTGCATGAGATGAGTATTAATTTTTCCTTAAATATTTGGAAGAATTTGCCAATGAAGCCAACTGTGGCTGAGGTACTGAATAATTCAATTCTTACCATTGAAAGGGCAGTGCAGTAAGGAGAGCATGGTCTTTCCAAGAGATAGGGCTCAGTCAAGTTGACATCATGTGAAATAAAATGGGTTTTAATCCCTAACTCACATCATGCTGAAAAACCCATTCCAGATGCATAAGAGTCCTAAATGTCCAAGGCAAAACAATAACATTTTTAGAAGAAAGCATGAGGTAACTTCTTGGTAAATTTGAAGCAAAGATCTCTTAAATAGGAGACAAAAAGCACTAAACATGTAGGAAAAATGTGATAAAATTATACAATATTAAGATTAAGAACATCTTTTCAACAAAAGATACTATTAAAAATGAAAAAGCAGCCAAACATGGGAGAATATATTTATAATACATACATCTTTCAAAGACCTCATGTCTAAAATAACTCACTAACTTCAGCAAATCAATTAGAAAGACAGGCAGCTCAATAGAAAAATAGGGAATAAAGTAAATAGGCACTTCCAGAAGGGAATATCCACCTGGCTGACAAATGTATGCAAAGGTGCTCAACCTCATTTGTTGTCATAAATGCAAAGTCATATCACTATTGTACAACTACACCTACTAGAATGGCTAAAATGAAGACAAACAAACAAAAACACCAAATATCAATGAGAATGTGACACAACCAGATCTCTCACATACTAACTTCATCATACTTATCTTTAGAAAAATGAAAATTAAAATAATATATCATTTTCACCTACCCGCTTTCTCAAAAATTTAATTTGTAAAACCACTTTGGAAAACTGTTTGTCATTATCTCCTAAACTGAGTATACAGTTGGTCCTTATTGTTTGTAGATCCCATATTTGAAAATTCACCTACTCACTACATTTGTGAACCCAAAACCGATACCCACAGTATTTCCACTGTCATTTGTGGATGTGCACACAGCAGCTGAGGTCAAGCAAGATGATGCTCTGCCATCTTGTTTCAGCTCTCAATTCTGCAAACTAGTGTCCTTTTCATGATGTGTGTATATATAGTGCCATGTTTTTCACATCTGGGTGCCTTTTGTTGGTGTTTTTGCCTTAAAAATATTCCCAAGCATAGTGCTGAAGTACTTTCCAGTGTTGTTTTTTTTTAAGATTTTATTTATTTGACAGAAAGAGCACAAGCAGAGGGAGAAGCAGGCTTCCCACTGAGCAGGGAGCCCGATGCGGGGCTCGATCCCAGGACCCTGGGATCATAACCTGAGCCGAAGGCAGCTGCTTAACCAACTGAGCCACCCAGGTGTCCCCTTTCCAGGGTTTCTAAGAACAAGAAGGTTGTGATATGCCTTATGGAAATAATATGTGTGTTAGACAAGCTTCATTCAGGCACAAGTTACGGTGCTATTAGCAGTGAGTTCAATGTTAATGACTCAACAGTATAAATTACCCTTCTGTCTTTAAACAGAAGCACATACAAGACAAGGTTATGTTTTGATTAGTTAATGAAAATGTTTTAACAAAGGGCTTACAGGAACATAACCTTGTGTTTCCCCAGGAGCAATGGCTCAGTATTTGCTAATTTTGTGTTTGTGGTGACTTTATAGGAAACATGGTAATGTGAATAATGAGAACCAACTGTATGTCCCAGCAATTCCACTCATAGTCATACACCCAAAATAGGTATATACTTACATTCCCCCAAAAGACATACACAGGAATGTTCATAGTAGCGTATGTGCAGTAGACTCAACCTGAAAATTTCCCCAGAGCCTACAAGCAATAACATACATTTGGTACAGTCTCAGTAAGAATGAATAAACTCCAACAAAACACATAACATGGACATATCTTACAGAAAAAATGTTTACAGAAAGCAGACAGACACAAAAAAGTATATACTATATAATTCCATGTATAGAAAGTTCAAAAATAGGGCAAAACTAATCTATGATGTTAGAAGTCAGGAAGGTGGCTCCCCATGGTTGAGTGCATGTTTGAAGGGGTTGGTGGCTGAAGGAAAATGAGAGGATTACATGGATGTTGATGATGTTCTGGTTAATGATTGAGTGCTGGTTACACAGTGTGTCAAATCTTTCTAAATGTATTACTGAGCAAGTCAACAATTGCAAAAGATATTTTCCTCCTCGCAAGGCAAAGAGAATTATGAGCATTTAGCTGCTTTCACTGTTTCACTCCCCTGGGCTGTTTCAACATTTTCCAGCACAGTTCATGTGTAGATGAGCAGTGCCATCCAGCTTCCCGGGGGAAGACTGGTTCATGCCACTCAATGTCTCTGGTTTTCCTAGCTCTGGTGGCTCTTGAAAATGTCCCACTCTACACATAAGGTTTCAATGACAGACACCTCCTCTCCCAGCAGAGGTGGGTTTATCACTGGGGAATGTGGGCTGACAGAGTGGAGCAGGTAACATGTTTAATCTTTCATAAGATCTAACAACTCTCTGTGTTTCATTTCTCCTTGATATTTCCCAGTATATTTTATGCACTCAGCATCTCATTATGAAGACTTCTTTAGTGTGTGATAAATAATATACAAACAGGCACCCTTGACTTCCTCATGGACTGAATATGGGCTCAGGGCTGAGAGGTGGACATGATTAGACCCACCCAAGGACCAGATAATAAAAAGTCACCAGATGATCTTTAGTACCCTTAGAAAACTCTAGAAGCATCATGGAGGGTTCAGGTGCATGAAGACAGATGCCTTTGGCATGTTGACATTGATTGGTTCCATGTCCCACGGTCACTCTCATGACCTACTTATGAATCCAGGTTCTCTTGGGGCAGGAACTTTTCCTGTTTTGTCACCAGTGTATCTCAGCCTTAAACAGAATCTGACACATGGAAAGTGCCCCATCACTTGCTTATTAACTGTATCCAAAGAGGGAAAATAATAAAATAATCACTCTAGCCCAAGAGGAATGTCAAAATACTGCCAGGAAGGCAGATATATGTAGAATCAAGAACAGGCAACATGCCCAGTTATCTGATTCATTCCTGTGACAGACCTCAGTTTAAGAAGTTGGATCTGCTGAGTCTTAAAGCAGAATTTTTTTAGGCCCTGCCTGGAGAAGAGCTGCCCTTGCTCTTTCAAAGTCAGAATAAGGCATCTCAAGATTTTTTGTGAATCCTAATATTTCTTTCTTGTAAGGCAAGACCCACAAGTCCCTGAAAGTCTACCTATGATTGAGAATGTTTAGTGTACTATCCAAAACATATATATTGAAGATGCCCATCAAAATCCACAATTTGGAACAGAACCACTAATGTGGATCTATATGCATGTCAATTGGCTTGTTCATTCACCTGCCCTTACTGAGAGCTCTTCACCACCAAAGACTACTGTGATTAATACTGTATAAATATAATGTACTGCTTGCCTGGCTGTCAATTGCAACATTGATGAGATAATTACCCTTCACCTGGGGATGGGGAAGAGCAATAAATGCCAGGAGGAACTCTGAGACAGTAGAAACAACACTCAACTGACTCAGAAGGCCTGCTCTGCACCTTTCCATTTCTCTGCTTGATTTTTATCCAGGGAACATGGTCTCATCTAGTTGTCTGGTTATAAAAGGGTAAATAGTTCCATGGGTGCTGGGCACATGAATTTCAAGGGAAGGAGAAAGCATCTTCTTAAGCCAAAGGCACACCAGAATAATTTTATCTCTAAAGGTGATATTAAGAAAAAGTGAACTTGGAAGTAAGGCACAAAGAGGGACAGCCAGCTCTTTCCATGTGATTTCGGAGTATTGCTTAGCAGGCTCGCCCAAAGATATTTAACTATGCATTTGCTGTCCAGTCATGTAGCCACCAGACACATGTGGCTATTTAAAATTACATTTTGAATTAATTAAACTAACTAGTCATTAATGAAATTCAGGTAATTAAAATTACGTTTCCAAGTCCCATAGACCCATTTTGAGTGCGCTGCAGACTCGTGGGACTAGTGGCTACGATATTGTACAACACAGGCATAGAACATTTCTAGCATCACAGAAAACATTATTGGACAGTGCTAATTCCAGGAAAATACTTGTGCTGGATTTTGCTTGGCTTCTGTGAAGCCACATGCTAACTTGGAGATTTCTATCGTGTGTTTCTAACCTCAAAGGGAATGGTTTTATTGTTCTACAGGATGTTAACCGGTTTTGTTTCTGACTTTTCCTGTTGGCCTGTAAAATTCCTGTTTGTTAAGTGCTACTTGAATGAATGTCACCACTGTCTTCATATCCTAAACAATTAATATGTTGAATATAGTCTTTAACATGTATTTGTTTTATGTTGACATAAGGCTCATGTTTTTAATTTTTTGAAAATTATATGCTGGCAGCTAAGCAACAACTTCATAGGTCAAGGTGAGCACAAATGTTTCAGCATACACAATATGTTTAAGTGAGGGGGTTTCCAAATTTTCTGAGTCAAAACCTGGAGGAGGGTGCAGGTATATGGAACCTCAGTGCCAAGAAGTTCTTTCATTCACTTCCCCAGTGATGTGAGACTAGAAATGCAAGCCTATGCCTTTCCCACCAGAGTCCCATTCACAGAGCAGCTCCAGTTCTCTCTGGCAACCCCAGAATTCAGGCACATCAATATTCCTGAAGCCATTTGTGCCCTGATTTACAATGGCAGGACATTAGCTATGCACATTCAAACGTAAGGCCATGTCTCTTTACATACCAAGATGCCAGTTAATTTTGGAACTTTCGCTCCAAGTTACCTTGATTTACACTGAAATTCCGTATATACAGAAGAGTGATGGGCTTGGCAGGAAAGTTGATCTGAGACCAGAATAAGCCACCCAGTTTTAAGAATGCAATAGGCTTATTTGTAACCCTGGTAGGAGTACTCAGTAAATTTCATTTGTTACTGTTCTTGTGTTGTTGTTGTTTTATTATCTCTAGAATCTCAAATTAAAGCTCTTTCCACCAGCGCTTGATAATATGGTAAAGATCTGTGCCCATCTTGAAGTCTTCAAACTTTGATTCACTCACTAGCACAGACCACCTTACCATCAAAGCACTAGTTTATAACAAGAACCATTTCATTCCCCCATGCGCCGTGCATTTTTTGTATCTCCCCACTTTTATTATCTTTAATACCATCTCTGTGAGACAGGTCTTAACATCTCCATTTAACGGAGAAGGGAAATGAGACATTTGTGCAAGGTCACACGGCTAGGAAGTGTCTGAACTGAGATTCAGATCCAGGTCTGCCAGACCCTGCTGGTAGAAAGCAAACCTGGTGTTAAGTTAGCAGAGACTCTATTTTGAAAGGATTATTGCAAGAAGGGGAATAAGGGGCAATGGGGGCAACACTCCAACCATGAGATCTGCAGGGGTCTCAAAGGCTGGGCAGGAAAACATTTTTCTTCCCAAAGAGGCATCGGCAGACTGGGAAGAAAGGTGTGGCTGATGGCACAGTGGGTCAGAGACTATTTCCACCCCAAGGCCAGCCTGTTTTCAGGAAGGGCTGCGGGCTGCCTCAGCTGAGTCAAAGAAGCCAATGACCAGGGGTCTGGGGGAAGGAGAGAAGCTTCATTAAAGTTTGCTAACAAGCATCTTGTTCTTATTGATCTGTGGGTACAGGCAGCTCAGCTACTCACTGGAGAGGCAGAGAGTGGGACTCAGGAGGGTCTGTGTCTGACCTTGTCATAGGTAAGCAAGGGGGGCATTCATGAGTGTCATATGGCAAGAGGGGATCTTTGCAGTAAGCCATCTCCAGGAACACAAAAGGCTGGGGGTAAAAGTGAGAGCTTTTGAATAGTCGCTGTTTATCAGGAACACAGGGTTTGGGTCAGATTCAACGTTGCCACTGTACCTCGACATGTCTTTATCACATTTCATCCTAATTCTCTGAAACCTGTCTTAACATCTCAATTTATAGAAAAGGAAAAGGAAGCTCAGACATTTGTACAAATTCACACAGCTAGGATGTGTCCCACTGGGATTCAGATCGAGGCCTGCTAGACCCTAAGGTCAGCACCCAGAGGTTCAGGAGCCTGAGCGGGATGTGGGCAGGGAGATGGCCCTAAGCAGCTTTCCAGGTTCTCCACTAGCTTTTTACATTTCTGCCCCTATTTGTTCTCCCCAAGCCATCCCTCCCTCCAAAGCCACAGTAGCATCTTTGAGCTGCCCAGTGCTTGCTCCACTGTACCCAATTTGCTGGATTCAATTGGGACAAAACATCATTATCCAATAGGCCCCACCAAGGAAGATTCGGGTGATGTTCTCCAGAAATACATCAGTCACAGTCCATTTAGTGCCAGGAAATCAAGTTTGAAGACACTATAATTATAATCATTGCTTTTGGATGGTTCTGTGCTGCTCTATGCAAATCTATAATTCCCTTGGTGATATGGCAGAACATGGGTTAGAACCCTAATTCTCCTGAACCTACAACAGGAAAAGAGTCTTTGCTGGCAAAGCCCCACAGAGGAGTCTTCACTCTCATTACCAACTATGAGTCAGGGCTTGTCTTCTTAGCTCACTCTTGCCCTCCAGAGCAATTCTACATGGGCAGATAGGAGGAGCCATCAGATGGCCAGCAGGAAATAGGTAATCAAACCCAGTGGCTGTCCACCCAAGAGCATTCCTGAAGGGTTCTGTTTCCACCTGGACCTTTCACTGCTTCATGTGAAATGTTGTCATTCATCTAAGCTCAAGTCTTTTCTCCTATAATGTGGAAGAAATTGTTGTGGAGGGGATATTTTTGCCTTCTACCTTCCTAGGTTCCTGGCTGGGGCTCTGTAAATGAAACTGGCCAAAGACAGATTAACAAGAGAAAAGCAGAAGTTTATTGACTTGTGCATGCATGTGGCAGCACCCAGTGAGAATTAACCCAAAAGAATGAATAGAACTTGGGCTAAAAGACCAACAAAGGAAGAGAGCTTTGGGCCTCTGGTTGGAGGAGGCAAGTTATGGAAGGTAACCAGAAAAATATGGTCAACAAGGGTTGCTTAGCAAGGTTTTTTACACAGATTACAGTAAGTGCCTTCTCCATGGTTAAGGTTTGTTAAGAGTCCTCTTCTTCCTTATCAGGAAGAAGAGGGCACTTCTCTACTAATAAAAATTCCCTTTACAAATGCAAATTTCTTTTAAAATAGGAAATTCTGTCCTGTGTTAGAACTTTTTCTGTGTCTGCTGGTTCTCAGTGGCCTTTAGCTCAAAATGATCCACATACCAAAGAGGTTTATTTTGGGGTGATATATTCTGGTACCCCTTGAAGACAAAATTACAGAAATCTAATGCAACCTTGTTATGGGTTGAATTATATTTCCCCAGAAAAGAAGAAAGACCCAGAACCTGAGAAGGTGACCTTATTTGGAAAAGGGCCTTTATAGAGATCATCAAGTTAACATGAGGCCATGAGGGTGGGGTCTAATCCTATATGACTGGTGTCCTTAAAGAAGGGGAAATTTGGATACAGTGTCAGGCACACACAGAGGGTGGATGATGGAGTTAGGTCGCCACAAACCAGGGAACACCAAAGATGCCAGCACACCACAAGGAGCTTGGGAGGGGTCCGCTGCAGATTCTCCCTCACATCCTCTGAAGGAACCAGCCCTGCCCACACCTGCACCTCTGACTTCAGCCTCCAGAAGTGACAGAGGATAGATTTCTGTGGTTTAAGCCCCCAGCTTGTGGTCTTTTGTTACAACCTAGGAAACTGATGAAAACCCCACCAAAAAGGAGGCATAAAAAGGAATGTTGATGAATGTGTGCAACACATTTTGGTTATTTGAGCAAGGGGCCATTGTTTTTCTAAAAGAGCCTTTCCCTTCCTTGGCAATAGGCATCATCACCGGGGAGAAAAAAAAGTTTCCAAAAGCCTGGGCAATGGTACATCCTGGAGCTCCAGTCATACAGACCAGCCTGCACAGGCTGACACAAGTCTGACCCAAACGTGGACGGCATCAGCCAGCCCCGCTCTGTGGTACGGTCCACAATCACAATGACCAAAACAATCTCCTGAAACCCTAATTATTCTTCCTTGTGTGGGACTGTTCCTTCCCATCAGTGGCTAAATAAATTGAACATGATGGATAATTTGGCTTGCTTATTTTTAGAATACCCTCTCCTTTAAGCTATCTTATGAGCCTTCATTAAATAACCACTCCAAGCTTCCCCCAACAGAGCATCCTCCAGCCCTTAATTACATCTGTAATGGCGACCCGTGGCACAGAAAAGACAATTACTCCAATCGTTGCCTCTACTGCTTTTCCAAGTCATGATCCCTTATCTCTCCCTCCCAAGGGGCAAGGTCCCTGGAGGCACCTCTCATTTGGCTTTGAGCTTCTGTCTTTGGGGGAGAGGTGTGTCATGCAATCACCCTGCTTGATTTGTTCCTGGGAACGTTGCACTAGAACCTCTGCCCATTAAGATTTAATCAGTCATTTCTTGTCGTTTCTTGTGACCTCATCAGATTGTAACAGTACATTGTTGTAAACACAGGTTCTACCCCAGCAACTCACAAAGGCTTTACTTGTTCAGAGAGCTGGCACCCCTGACTTCTTGACTTTTCCTTCTGTTTCCTAGTGGCTTGCAGCACGCCTTGCCAACGTGGGGGTATCACGGCTGTTTCTGTGCATAGAACGGTGTCTCCCCAGAAGTTTTTGGAGCTCGTCCAAGGCTCATCTTGTATCCAAAAGCCCCAGATGGACTCCATTCATGCAAGGGACCAGTCCTGGGTCAGACCAGTGTGTTCCCACCCAAATAATCAGGACTTTACTCCCCTGCCATCACCGATTAAAATGTGTTGTGGTTCTCTAAGGATGGAGAAGTACAGAACAGCAACCAAAATACTTAGTTCAATGACCTGTCTGCAAACTACTGGTAATGAAATACCAATCTTCTTGTTAACAGGAAATGCTGTTAAAATATTACTGCTAAAGTAACTGGACTTTTTGGCGAATAATTCAAAATTATTCTGAATGGAAGGAAAATGAAGTCACCTTTATCTAGCAGACCTCAGATGATGTAGAGCTTCCCCCAAGGGATTTTGCCTTCCTCTCTGTCCTTGCTTTCTGCCTCCCATCGCCATGTTCACCTGGGGAGCATTGCACTCATGCTGTCACAGCTCCTAAGCACACTCTCCTCTTCTGGTACAGGATTCCTCCAACCTCACCCTCTTCTGTGTTTACTATATCAGAACTCACACACCGCTCTGTATTAAGGATGCACTCATACTGACTGTCCAGCCTGCTGAAATGGCGCAGTCTTGTTAATACTCTACATTTTGTTTTCTCTTGAAGTTGAAGTTCTGTTTTCAATAAGTAAACTATGAAAAAAACAAATATTTATTTTTTCTGATCAACTCTGAGTCTGAGTTTGATTTTAGAGGCAAAGTTCTCATTCCCTGGAGGGTGAGTTTGGCTTTGTTAAAGTTAAGAAACATGTCTAGTCTTTTTGGTTTTGGTTCCTCTCCTCTTGCCTGCACCTGTGCCCCTCCCTAATCATCCACCTCCATGCCACCGGAATCAATTTCCCAATGCCTGCATGTGTTCCTGCTTTAACACCTAGAGGGCTGGTTCCCCACTGTTCTCAGGGTAAAGGCTTAGCTCCCCAGCATGGCACAGAAGAGCCTTCACAACATGCTTCCTGTCTAGCTTCTCAGCCTCAATTTGTTTAATTCCTCACTAAATACCGTCTGGAATTATCAGAGTGATTGTCACTTCCTGGGTAGTAAAGGATTTAACTTTTGCCCAAAGACAGGTCTGTCCTTTGCCTTCAGTTACTGGGAGGTGTCTCTATAGGCCCCTGGAATTTTTTGTCTGATAAGAGTGTCTTTGTCCATGGGAGCCATGGTTGCTGGACGATCTAACAACAGGATCCATGATGGTGGCTTTGGGTCATGCAGTAGCCACTCACTTCCAGCAGGCTTGGAGACTAAAGGACAGCCACATGGACAGCTGACCATAGAGCCACAATAGAGACTCTGGACACTGAGGCTTGGGTGAACTTCCCTTGTTCGTGATACTCCATGCATGTTGTCACGTGTCATTGCCAGGAGGAGTCAGTGCTGTCCGTGACTCCACAGGGACAGGACACCTGGAAACTCTGCAGGGCTCTGCTCCCTGTGTCTCTTCCCATTGCTGACTGTGTGTCCTTTCACAGTGATAAACCATAACTCATAGCTGTGCATGTAACTACTTTTGGTGAGTTATGTGAGTCCTTTTAGAGAAGTATTAAAACTGAAGGTGGTTTGAGAACCCCCTGAACTTGCAATTAGTGTTGGAAGGGAGAGCAGGCTATGGACTCTGGACTCCACACTATCTCAGTGTGCACAAAAGCAGTTCTACAGAACGTGTGCAGCTCCTGCTCTCTCTCTCTCTCTCTCTCTCTCAATAGCTCTCTCCTCTTTATTCACTGGCATAATCCTTTTCAAACCTAAAGGCATAACTACACTGATATAGTACAAACTGGTCTCACCCAGTAGATAAGTGAGGGACTGTGTCAGATCTAATTCATAAATGCTTTATGGCCTTGGTCTTCCCTTTGGTTAAAAAGAGAGAGAGAAGAACAAGGAAGCTTGGACCCTAGTGGTGATTCTCAGGAGGACCCTGTGTCAGGGTTCTGAGTGAACAAGAGCAAACAAGAAGGGAGGTGCCCAGCTGATCTGGTTTGACTCCAATGGCCCTTTGAAGCAGTAGCTGAATTGGGGGTGGGGGGTGTGAGTCCTCCTTCATGAGAGCAGAAAAGTTAATATTTTATCAGTGTCTGTGCATTCTCATTAACTCCATCTTAATTTAGATTAAAAATATCTGTCCCATAATATGAGATAATTTAACTTCCTACTATTTCTTTCAAGTCAGATCTCTTTTATATTTAAGAAAAAAAATTTTGTGAAGTCCAAAAATACAAAAATGCTATGAAACTCGTCTTTGTTTAGCTGCTTCCTTTTGGCCAGATCAGACCATCCAATGCTTATCTAGAGAGATACAGCCTTAATAAATACTATCCAAAGAATGCTCAGAACAAAGCCAACTCTCAATGCCCAGGCAAAGCATTGCTGTGTTTATGCAGAAACCCGATCCATGGGCTTAAACACACCAGACCCTCCTCCCAAGAGGAGAAGCCTCGCATCCATATGTTGGCGCCATCAGGAATGCAGATAACACCATATGTCACCAAACATGGCACTGAGGCCGCCCTTGGCCAAGTTCCTGAGGCTTGCTGGTGATGCATTTCCCGAGCACAGGCATTTTCAAATGAGCTGCTGAGACGCTGGATGACAGGCTCTGATGCCATCAGAAGATTCAAGTTCTAATCAGCTCTTTGGAGCCAAAACTCAGTCCCTGGTAGCTCATGAGGCTGAGCCTGCAAACTGGTTCCAACGCAATGTAAGCTCTCTGATAATATCTGAACATACTTTCCTTTCGAGAACTGTGGCAGCCCTTCCATGCCTTGGCATGTAAATGAGTCAATGCCATAGTTGGTAATGAGTGCCAGTCCCTTTTTTGACAGGTTAATTAATATTCATTATTCAACAGGGGAGAAAATGTTGAGTTGTTTATCATTGGTTCATTAGGTTTAGCCAAATAAAAGATAAACATAATTACTCTCATAAACTACTGTGACAGAACCTAAAAACTATAAGGGGGAAATGGATGCCTTCAGGAAAACCCTAAGAAAAATGAGACCCTTGGGTCTTAGCAGGTGAGTGAGAATGCCACTTCTTGTCCCTATGGCCACCTGCCAATGGTGGCTTGCTTTGGACCCAGAGAAGAAAGTTTGCCTAGAAACACTCTACTTTTGCATTTTACCCTGCCTTTGTCTTCGCTGATGAGGTACTGGAGGATTTTTTTCACTGCTTATTACTAGTGGGGTGTGTGTGTGTGTGTGTGTGCCCGCACGCCTGTGTAGGAGTTAAAGCTGTTGTGCATGCAAGTTCTCTGAGCACATGGCCGCTCCTGACAGCAGCCCCTGTCCCTGTCCCCATCCGTGCTAATGCTGGTGGAGGCGCGCCAGGCTTCTCCAGCCGTCCCTTTGCCATCCCGTGCTGCCCTCCTCCACTGCCTCCCTCACTGTCGGTAACTCAGTGGCTGACTCTCCAGGCCTCTAACTCAATCCTCCAAGCTTCTGGCGGAATGCCCGTGTCCTCCCAAGTTCACATTTGAAACACGAACTGCAGTGTGGCTGGACTTGGAGATAGGGTCTTGAGGAAGCAATCAAGGTGGAATGAGGTCGTAAGGTGGGGCCCTGACCTTACAGGAAGAGAGACCAGAGCTCTCTCCGAGCGGGCAATCGCTGAGAAAGGGGCCATGTGAGGACACAGAGGAAAGGCAGCCATCCACAAACAAGCCAAGGAGAGAGCCCTCACGAGGAGCACAATCTGCTGGCCCTTTGATCCAGGAGCTCCGGCCTCCAGGACGTGGAGAAAACAGATGTCTGTTGTCTAATCTACTCAGTCTATGGTATTTTGTTAAGGCAGCCAGAACAGACTAATACACTCTGTGTCTCTGGAAATGGTAACACACACACACACACACACATGCACACAAACACACAGGTGTGCCCACACAGGCACACAGAGGTACACACGCCTCCTCTGCTGCAGTTTCCTCACTGCCCTGTCATTGTGTATTCAGGAACATCTGATGAGGATGACGGGGATGAGGAGGATGATAATGTAAGAGAAGAAACTGTCCTAAGGTCAGGAGCTCCTGTTTTTCCCACCAAGGCACTTACACATCCATCAGCTCATTCAAAGAGCCTCAGTCTCCAAGGCCGTGGTTTCTAGGAGAAAGCCGGGTTCTCAGAGATGAACTTCAGGCAGCAAAAGTGACCCTCTCCAAGTTAACAAAAGGAAAATAAAACTCAAACTCTGCAAGCCTCTAGCGATCTGCCCCTGGTGGACACAGGCTGTGATAAAGTATAAAACAGGTATGCATGTGACACAAAGGACGTCCATGACTTTACTCATCTCTACAACAAATGTTCTGAAGAAATAAATGTTATAATATGGTTTGCTACAGGCTGGGTTTTCTGAGAGCAGACAGAAAGAGTGAGTTTGGGACACAGGATGTTTGTCAGAGACAGGCCCTGCCGAGGGGCCAGGACAACACAGCGCTGAGCAGAGCAGGAAGCTGAACGGCCATGCAGGCTCGATGCAGCCCACAGGGCAGGGAGCCCCAGCAGTGAGTGTCCCAGCCTCCGCCAGGCCTTTAAACCCCTTCCTCACTCAGCCGCCAAGAGGGCAAGGCAGCTCTGGAGCCTTCTGCCAACACACACCTGCTGCTGGGCAGGGAGGCCTTCCCAGAGGGGCCCCGAGCTGCCCACGTCTGTTTCTACACCAAGCTGAAGCTCCCTCGGGACCTCGGGATCCTTTCCTGATCCCACTCCTATTTCCAAATATGGCCACTGCATTGAAGCAGGTTGGGTCCTTCCCATCAATGTTTATATACTATAAATTAGTGTACCCATACAAACTACTCAGTTCTGCTTAGTATGTTTTAGCCACACACACAATATATATATATATATTTAAATATTATACATATACATTTAAATATTTTATATATATAAATATAAATATACATAATATTTAAATGTATATATATATATAGTCCTGCAGCTGCATTTTTTTAAATTCAACATTCTGTTTAAGACTATGCTGATATATGCCAATCTAATTTAATTCATTTTCAATGATGTGATTCCACTGTGTTTCTATGCTGTGATTTATTTTTGTTGAATCCTTCTGTTGGATGTGTGAGCCTCTTCTATTTCTTATTCTCACAAGCAGAGCTGCAATGGACACCGGCCCACCTGCGCCCCTTGTCTGAGGGCTTCTCTAGGGCACCAGGTGAAATTGCTGTCCTTGTATTCCTGCATCCCCCTGAACCTTCTGTGGTCTCCACACAAGATTAATGTTGAGGTACAAAACACCAACCTGTAATTCCCAGAATGGCCCTCTCCAGTCCCTTCCAACCCAGACTCAAACTGCCAATTCCAGGGGATTGATAACGGGAACATCACAAAGCAGGTAGATTGCTGCTCTTAGCCATGCCAAAGACAGTACTTCTAATCAACTGGACTGTGTTCATAAACCTGTCTTTTTAGATCAAAAATTTTTGCTGCAGGGGCTCTTCTTTCAAAATAGAGAAATACAGGGGCGCTTGGGTGGCTCAGTCAGTTAAGCGTCTGACTGGTGATTTCAGCCCAGGTTGTGATCTTAGGGCCATGAGATTGAGCCTCACATTAGAATCCATGCTCGGCAGGGAGTCTGCTTGAGACTCTCTCCCTCTCCCTCTGCCCCTCCTCCAGCTTACTTTCTCTCTCTCTCAAACAAATAAATAAATCTCTAAAGAAATGGAGAAACATAGTGTAATATGTATGCAGATATGGCCAAAAAGAAAAAAAGACCAAGTCTTCCATTCTTCTGTGTTTTAATGTAATCAATGTAACAATTGTTATACCAAAAAAAGGAGGAAGTAAGCAGAAACAAAAACCTAGGATAACCCTGTGAGCAGCTGAAGCAGATGTGTAGGCACTGGGAGTCTGGGCTCTCATCACAAGACCCACCTTCCCATGCTCATCAAGACGTACCCGATCTTTCTGCGGTAGAATGGAGACGTGAGTCCGTAACTTGTTGAGATTTAATGACGTTAGCTCAACACAGATGGGAGTGGGGAGAAAATGAAGATTAACCATTTAAAAAATGAGAGTGATGGATTTTTTTAGGCCAGTCATGCCAGATAGTATGTATTGTACGACCCTAGTGTCATAATACCTGAAACAGGGTGGGGCGGGGAGGGGCCATTTCTCCTTCTTCACCCAGTGTTTCTGGACCTCTTTGCGTTCTATACCCTTTATCTGAAAATCAAGGATGATAATAGCACTTGTTGCATTGGTCCCTTGTTGGGACCGAACAACTATAAGCAAACCCTTAGGACGGCAAGCGGCACATATTAGTGCCCCATAAATGTTGAGGATGAATAAGGCACAGCAGCCCCAGCAAGGACCTCCGTTTTAAAACTGCAGTCACTAATGCTGATGATCATGTTCTTGGTTCAATGAATAAAATAAATAGTGTTCAGTATTTTCTCAGCAGACGGAAGGTGAATAAAATATAACTCAATAATAATAAATAAAATAAAAATATACGTCATTATTAAAATGCGAATAGCGCTATAAAAATAATTATGACCTTGGTTTGTTAAGGGAAAAAAAATAACCTTCATAAAGTTCAGTGTTCTCTCAACAGATAAAATGGTAAATATAATATTTTGGAGTCATTTTTATCCAAAAACACCATATAGAAAGAGTACTCCAAATGCCAGATAAACTACATTATTGTTTCTCAAAATTGCTTCCTTCACTGTTTTCACAAAATTTTGATGGAAAGGTGTTTGTGATAAAGTATGTTTGGTCAGTGTTGGTCTAAAGAAAGCTAAACAGGGATATCCTCTTTCTGTGATGGATTTGGAAACTAGAACCAGTTCTCCTTGCTGAAAACAAATAGAAGATCTGGAAGCACATTAACACAAAATTTTGAGCTAACAATGCAAGAATTGTGTATCTGAAGTCTAAGAAAGGGAGCACACAGAGGTAAGCCTGAGATTTAGAATCCTTTTCCCCAGGGGGTGTCTGTCAGTTTAGAATAGATAGCTAAGAAACTAAGAAGCTGAACAATATTGTTAAGAATCACAGAGGACAAGAAAGACAAAACTTGTAGTTGAGGGCTCAATGTGGGGAGCCCTGGTATACCCATCTGTTTGGGCGTTGAGACCCTAAAGAGCTACACCCCAGTAGTTAGTGGGGTTGTAAGTAAATTATCTCTCTCAGGGACTAAGCTCTACTTACATTATCTTACGTCTCTGAAATTGGATTGAGATAAACCCTAATTGCCAGTGCCCTGAACTGCTTACCAGAAGTGTATCTGTCTTTGTGGAATAAATTAGCAAAGGAAATGAATAAACCAAGTTCCATCCAACAGACCAATGGATCTCACAAATAAGATGTTGAGCAAGAGAAGCCAACACATAGGGATATACACTTTACACTTCTTTTATATCAAGTTCAAAACCGGAAAAGTGCCCAAAGGTGTTAGAAGTGAGGACAACGACGATCTTGCAGAAGAGCAAAAAGGAGATGAGATGATAATTGGGGGAAGTATGGGATGCATCTGGATTGCCTGCATCATTCTTTTCTTATATGATGAAGAATTCAGTGCTGGCTTTGAGATAATTCATGCAGATGTAATGTAGGTTTTCTGTATGGTTTGATACAGGACTTACATTTTTTAAGTTTTAAAAAAGGGGAGAAAGACAATTCAATAGGTTCCTGTACTTTGGGACTTCTGAAAGACTTTAACACACACTATGAGTCCTCAAGTGGGGTGTGTGTGTGTGTATCAAACTTGTTTCATCAAAGAAGACTTTTTCTTAACCACTGAAGGATCTCTGGTTTCCAGGGAATAGTTTTGGGATTCTCTGAATTACCTTTTCGTTCATAATCAGCCCTAGCAGTCTTTATGCTCTTGTAAATGTGCCTAGGAATCAACAAGGGCAAACCTTATTTGGTAGCTGTATGGCAGCGTTGTTACAATGTTGTCCTGAAGATTGATACCTACAGCAGCCTCACTGAGAAGATAATCTTTAATAGTCAAGATATAGCCTTGCTGCTGTAACAAAGCAAAGAAGTAAGAGTGGTGTGCTTAAACAAGGTACTTTATTTTTTTTTTAAGATTTTATTTATTTTTTTTGACAGAGAGAGACACAGTGAGAGAGGGAACACAAGCAGGGGAGTAGGAGAGGTAGAAGCAGGCTTCCTACTGAGCAGGGAGCCTGATGTGGGGCTCGATCCCAGGACCTTGGGATCATGACCTGAGCAGAAGGCAGACGCTTAACAACTGAGCTACCCAGGCGCCCCAAGGTACTTTATTTTTATCTCAAGTTTTGATAACAGTCCAAGGCTGGTATGGTGGCTCCACTCCCACTGGGGACTTAGGGTCTTCTGCCATTTTGTTCCGCTATCCTTTCTTTATGAGGCTTCCTTCTCGTGGCCCAGGAGGGCTGCTAGAGATCCATCCACCACACATCCACATTCCAGCCAGTAGGATTAGGGTAAGGGGACAAGGTAAAAGAGCACATCCTTTGTTTTAGGGCATAGTCTAGAGTTAGCATATATTATTTATACTCACTTGTCATTGGTCAGAATTTAGTCACAAAGCCACATCCAGCTGCAAGGGAGGCTGTAAAGAGTACCACTGTCAAGTTAATACATAAGGGTTTTGTTTTGTTTTTGTTTGTTTTTAACTAAAGGAGGATAGGCATTGGGGAAAAGGTCTTTGATCCTTCTCTAACTAAAAAGCTCTGGAAGGAGTTTAAAAAGATAACCTTTTTACGGGTATATCTTATGAACAATATCAATGATAAAGAACAGGGAAATCAGAATACAGGTAAAAGTAAAAAGACATAATGTAACAATGGAAAGCAACAATGATTGCTAGTTTGGGTAGCGTTATATCAGCAGGACTCTGGCTATTTCTGTGTATCAGTAGAGAGAGGTGATCTGGAGAATGTTCTATCTTTGACACAACATCCGAGCAGCAAGTTCACTAGAAGAGTGCTACAGAAAATGTTTTGACCAGATGGCCAGTATGTGTTACATACGCCTGCTTGTGCGAGACAATTGTGTGGTATGTTGGGAACAGCAGGAGCTTTGAAGTCAGAAGGACCCAAGTGTGAACTTTGCATTTGCCACTTCGGCCAGGTGTGACTTCGCGTGATCTTTCAACCAAACCAAAGCCAAATCAAGCCCCAGAAATGTCTGGGGTTTTACTTTAGAGAGCTTCTATTGGTATCGGTTCCCTCTTCCCATGAGTCAGTGTAAAAATGTCATTTTCCCTCGAAACCCTGCAGCCTGCAAGACACCTAATTAACAGCCGCACTTTGAAAGGCACCTAACGAAAGCCTCCCTGTGTATCTGAGCACAGGGACTCTCATTAGTGAAGCTGGGCTGGGTGATTATTTATACCACTTCTATAATTAAAAATTCTGAAAGCTAATTACAATTATCCATCAGTATTTCAACATGCCAGGACTAAGATCTTAACCTTCCTTGCAGCATTGTTCTTCCCTCTCCTGCTCCAATCCCTGCTGGAACCCCACAGCTTTTCCAGAGTCCTGTTGTGTGTTTCCCATGTATTTCCTTGAGTTCCTGGCTGTCAGAACGGCTATCTGTTTGTCATTTCTGAAACGGGAAGGAAAGTGCCAACAACTGCTTCATCCGAACACTTCTGCTATCCAAATAAATATTTGCAAGATGGGAAGCTCAGGTTCCAGGCAGTGTGCCTGTGTCCCCATTCCATCTCAGCCTGCTTCTCTTGTCCTTCACATAAAGGGCCCTCTGGTGCACCTGTCAGGGCCCCTAGGTGTCTCTTGTAAACACCACATGTATTTAGTAGCCATTGGTTCCACTCGTGGATCAAACAGTGAGGAAAACCAAAATATCAGGAGTTTCATTTAATTAAAGTAACTGCACTGAGAGGACCCATCTGAGAGTCTCTTGCAAGTAGTTACTGAACCCTAGGTGAGTCGAGAGAGACATTTCAATCTGGAAGAAGTCTGTTGGTTACATCATCATCATGATGATGACACCACCATCATCATAATTATCCAAGACATTGGCATTGGAATCTTCCCCACTGGGTGCACAGTACCCCCCACAGTGGGCACAGGAGTTCATGCTGGCATGGACACCATCCAGACCTGCTTCAAGCACCAGCCATATGCCATTTCACAGGATAGAAATGCTTCTGGAAACTGTTCTGTACATTGAATCTCAAATGCCACAGGAAGCAGAATTTTCCAGGCATGTGTGCCTGCAAGGTCTTCTGGTTACAAATGACATCTGGTGAGGAGTTTCTCATGAAAGACTTTGGATGGTGCTAAAACGGAAGAGAATGTGTGCCATCACCAAGAGTTGGATTTGATAATCAACTTTTTGCTAGAATCCCAGGGGAAATTACTTTCAAAGCTAAGGACAGTGGATTGGAAAGCACAGTTAGTGAACCTACCTCCCAAGGTCACTAAAAATTGGTAAGTTTGCTTGACTGAAGGTGACTGACAACTTCTGGCTCTATGACTTTTTGCTCTACCAACTAGAAAATTGGACAGCCATCCCTTTACTATGGGGGTGGTTGTTTTGTCAAGCAGAGAGGTATTTTGTACTTTCCCTAGCCCTGCCAGGAACTGCAGGTCCCCCAGAACAATAGGACAAAATTTAGGAAGATGGAAGTTGGGGTGGCTCTGGCACTGAGGATAACCCTGGCAGATATGACCACAGGTAACAAGACTAAGAGAAAATTTCACCTCAGCCTAGCAGAGCTACTTTATAAGAAAGACACCGGGGGGCGCCTGGGTGGCTCAGATGGTTAAGCGTCTGCCTTCTGCTCAGGTCATGATCCCAAGGTCCTGGGATCGAGTCCCACATCGGGCTCCCGGCTCGGCGGGGAGCCTGCTTCTCCCTCTGACCCTCTCCCCTCTCATGCTGTTTCTCTCTCGCTCGCTTTCTAAAAAATAAATAAATAAAATCTTTAAAAAAAAAAAAAAAAAAAGAAAGACACCGGGATTATAATCCATGCCCATTTCCCCACCTTCCATCTGTACTTCATTGGCTGAATCCCCAGCTGTGCTCAGGGAGAGAGAAAATGGGATCAAAGGTAACACAACATGCTTACATGCAAATACCAGGACAGCAGAAATTCTTCTCAATTGGGCATCAGTACATAAATATGATGAATAGATTTTTATTATGGTTTACAAATATTCTGTGCCTCTTCTTACCGTGGGAGTATACTTCCCCATCATGTTGAACTAAGGCATAGTCATATGACTTGCATTGGCCAATGGAAGGTAAACAGTATGATATGCGTTATTTTAAGGTGAAAGCCTCATGGGTTAGCATGTGTCTAACCGCCATGTCTTCTACATCACTACAATGAACCTCTCACCTGTGGTTTCCCTTTCCACTGCAGTCTGGAGCAGATATCTTTTGATGGAGCACCAGAAAGCTAATAGTTGTGTAACACTGTGTCACAATAGCTATGTCATTCACCTCCCTTCGTCTCAGCACATAGGCATTTATCACCTAACTTTTATGACAGCATATTGTTATAACGGTTCTATATTATTAGGTTATTGTTGTTAATCTCTTACTGTGCCTAATCTATAAATTGAACTTTATCAAGGTACATATGTATAGGAGATAACAGTATGTATGGGGTTCAGGTGTCCACTGGGGGGTCTTGGAATGAATTCCCGCAGATGAGGGGGACACTGTAATCACTATAGCCACCCCAATGGCCAGCAATGTTCCAGACCAAGCCTGCCCTGTCACCTTGGGCTTCAAAGTAAGAATGACAGGAGCCAAGACTCAGCTGACCAGTAATAAATGTGTAACAGGAGAGAGAAATAAACTTGTTTTACATCACTGAGACTAGGGACTGATTTTACCACAGGGCAACCAAGATAATCTTGACTGAGATGATGTAAAACAGACAGATGTCAGTGAAACCCAGCTGGGTAGAAAAATCCATATATCTGAAAAATAATAATGAATCAAAGCTGGCATAGCTATTTCAGTATCATGCAAAATAAACATGAAGGCAAAACCAAATACAAAGAGAAAATCTTAAACTAGAGAGAAAAGACAGATTACCTCAAAGGAGCATTCTCCAGACAGTAGACTCTGAAAAAGCAG
Organism: Leptonychotes weddellii; assembly: GCF_054177405.1. NCBI lineage: Eukaryota > Metazoa > Chordata > Mammalia > Carnivora > Phocidae > Leptonychotes > Leptonychotes weddellii. Next base: position 2,950,039 of record NC_138372.1, read on the forward strand.
CACCTGAATCCCAAATCATGGGATGATAACCTCATTGATGCTCACTGGGAACATAGAACTCTATGCGGAATGTAAATACGCTTCAAGAATGCAGATGAAAGAATGAAAGTTTCAGGGAAAAGAAAGAAAATTCACTCTTAGCAAATTCTTACTGAAGGAATCTTTAAAGACTATGTTCTTGTGGCATCAAAAAATACATAGATAACTGCAGATGAGTGGTCTAAAGTGCAAGATAAAACAAAGAGGAAAAATGTGAGAGATCTAAAGAAACAGTGACTGAAGGAAATAATAAAACCTATCTTTTGTGGGACTAAAAATATTTGGGGTTAAAATTTATGAAAAATATAACATATAAGAGATCCTTAGATTCAAGAACTTTATGGTTATTGTGTTGTGCAAGGGAACAGAAAAAGCCATTGGTCAATTTTATAATTTGGAGATTTAGTTATGTATGTTCTAATTTCTGCAATAATCACTAAAGGAATAGACTTAAAGCATGTACCTTCCAAAGTATGGGGGAGGGGGTGAGAAAACAAATAATTCAAAATAAAGTGGGAAAAACAGGAAAATAGAAATGTCAGAAAAAAAATAAGAAGAATAAAATGACATAGTATAAAATGAATAAACATTTTTTAATAATTACAATCCACATAAAAGAAATAGTGTCATATTTTTTGTTCACAAGTAGCATATCTAAAATCTAAGATTATAGTAAGTTTAAAAGTAAAAGGGCAGAAAACAATGTACTTGACAAATACAAAGCTAGTATCACTATTTTAATACCAAATAGGACTTGAAGAAAAAAATGATTACCTGAGCAAGAGAGGGTTACTCACAGTGACATAAGATACATTTGACTAGGAAGGTTTAAGGATTCTAAATAAGCATGCATCTAATAGCATAAGTCACAGTACATGAAGCCAAAATTGAAAAATAAATAAATAAAAGAGAAATACACAAATACAAATCATACAGAGAGATTTTTACCATTTCATTTGGGAATTGATGGAATAATCTGACAAAAAAATATTTGAATCTGCCAATTTAAAAAACTTGATCTAATGGGCATGTAGGATAGTGCATTTAAGAAAATACATAGTCCTTGCAAGCACATTAAGCCAAATCTCAACAAATAACAAATGATGGATAGTATATGAACTATGTTTGTAAATAAAAATGAGAGTAGGAATCAATTTTTAAAGATAACTATAAAAAATCCTATGTCTGGAAATCAATAAATACTCTTCTAAATAACTCTTTAACCATAGAATAAGTCATAATCGAAATTAAAATAAATGTAGAATACAAAGATAGTAAAAATAGTACATATCAAAACATAAAAGGGCCATTTACATATATTCTTAACTGCTGGTGTTAGAAAAGAAGAAAGTGTACAATTAATGAAAAAATAATTCATCTAAAGAAGGTAGAGAAAGAATAACAATAATCAAAATAAATGATATAAAATAATAATGAAGATAAAACAAAAAATTTAAAATTAGAAAATAAGCATATGGAGACTCAACAAAGCTAAAAACTGGTTCTCTAATGAATCTAATAAAATTGATAACTCTTTAACAAGATTTATCTAAAAAAAGGGAAAAGGTGCAACTGGAAAATGTTAAGGATGATGTTGCAATATTAAAGCTAATAAGAAGATACTGTGAATAATTCATCCCACTACATTACCTTTTTTAAAAAATTTAGACAAATGAAAATCTCCTACCAAACATTTAAGAAGCAAATAATTCCATAGTTTTAAAATGCCAAAATATAGAAAGGAATATAATGTTTCCCAATTTATTTGATGAGATTAGCACACAGCCTTAATTATAACATTTGACTAAAGCAGTATATGGAAAATTACAATCTACAGTCTTTTGTTTAAAATCCTAAACAAAATATTAACAAACTAAATCCAGGGTGATTTATAATGTTAATAAATCATGAGCAAGTTGGTCTTATCTCAGAAATGCAAGGTGGATTTAGCATGAAGATATTATGGCAGTTTACCACATTAATTGATTAAAAAAGAGCAACCATATCATTAATTCAACAGATGCAGAAAATAAGTTTTTGGTAACTTCTAAGATCAATTCATGACAAAAAATTATAACAAACTAAGGGGAAGGAACTTCTGTAGTTAGACAGAAATCTTAAAAAATACTACAGCAGGTGTGCCTGGCTGGTTCAGTAGGTGGAGCATGTGACTCAGTCTTGGGGTTGTGAATTCAAGCCCCACGTGTGGCATGGAGTTTACTTAAAATTAAAAAAAAAATTTTTTTTTAAAGATACTACAGCAAATTTCTTTGTTAATAGTGAAATTTGAAAAGTAACATCTTTAGAAGAGTAGAGTGTTCACTATTTCACTTATATTCAACATGGTATTAAGGGTTTTAGCCAGCTCAGTAAGGTAAGAAAAATATATTGAAGGCACAAAAATTGGAATGAAAGAAACAGAACTGTTACTATATTTTATAGTTACCCTACAGAAATGGGAAAAACTCCCTACCCAAAATTTGTCTGAGGCATAGATACAGGCCACACACACACACACACACACACACAACAAAAGGGTACAGGAAGGTTGACTACTCACATAATGAGGCTTTCTGAGGAGAGCAGGGCATCTCCCATGCTGGTCCAAATGTAGCGTGAGCAATCAGGCAAAAGAAACTGGCCTGAGGTTTTTTTTATGGTGGTTAGGTGGTGGGACCAGCCTAAAAATTCCCATATGCAAGACCTGGCTTGAGCAGCTTGAATTCCACACCTGAGCACCAGGCTTTGCTCAGGTGTGGCACAAAAAAGGAAGTGGAAGAGGGCTTAAAATCTGGTGCAGTTGAACATCAAAAGTGGAGTCACACTCTTTATTACATTCTCTACAGATATTATTGATATTGAAAGGTGAAAACAATGTAGATTAGGTATCAAAATTACTATAAGAAAATAGCAAAATTACTAGATATAAAATTTATACACAAATTCAACTGCATTTCTATAAACAAGCAGCAAGTAGACATTTAGATTAAAATGAAAAGATTTACCACAGTATCCAAAATATAAACTACAGGGGGCGCCTGGGTGGCTCAGTCGTTAAGTGTCTGCCTTCGGCTCAGGTCATGATCCCAGGGTCCTGGGATCGAGCCCTGCATCAGGGTCCCTGCTCCACAGAAAGCCTGCTTCTCGCTCTCCCACTCCCCTTGCTTGTGTTCCCTCCTTTGCTGTGTCTCTCTCTGTCAAATAAATAAATAAAATCTTTAAAAATGTATATATATAAACTACCAAGAAATAAATCTGACAACAATATAAAAATTTCCAGAGAGAAGATTCAACAACAGAAGGCTCTGAACCTTGCCAAAATCAAATGAAACTCTATTCAAAACCCTATTGAAAAGAGTGGAACCCTATTTTGAAACTCTAATCAAAAGTGTGTGGCTCTTCTGTTGTTTGGCCAACTGACACATGTCATTTCCATTCACAGCCATTGGTTTTTGGTTGAAATTTGTCGCATGGCGCCACCTAACTGTGAGGGGCTACAGAATGTGGGGAAGCAGGTAGAATTATTGATTAGCACCATTCTCCCTGCAAAATGCCCTATGAAATTGAACATGTACATACCCTCTGACCAAGTTTAGGTCATGAAGAAACTCTTGCACTTATGCACTAGGAAGCATATCCAAACTTTTTTTTTTAACGTAAAAGTTGGAAAATGATTGAAATGTCCATCCACTATAGAATGGATAGATAAGTTGTATATTCTCAGATTGAAATACTTAGAATGAGGACTGGAGTCAGCTCATACTGCCTTGCAAGAGCCAATCTGCAACTTTCTTCCCAAATCTGCTTGAAGTGTCTTTACAGAGTAGCTTGAAATCAGCCATGGTGGATGTATTTACACTACAGAAATGGGCAAAGGGTACGAATCAGGGCTTTTGTTCTCTGGAGAGCCAGTTGTTAAAGACTTACCAGCACACCCTGACTGTATTACAGTAAGGGTGATCAACTATAATATATGCATCAACATGGATAAATCTTTATATTATGTGGAGAAAAACTACAAAGTCGGAGAAGAATATGCACAGTATTATCCTACTTGTCTAAAGTCTCAAAACTGACAAAAATAAGTACAAGAATAACCAGGTAGTAAAGGGAAACTATCAAGGAAGCCAAGGAAATGGTTTATAGCAAACTGAGAATGTGGCTAATCAAGGGAGGTTGATCCAGTGGACTGAGAAAAAAGAACACTCGAGGAAGGGAGTTTCATTTATGATTATGTTCTATTTCTTGGCCTCAGTCATGGAAAAATGAATGTTCATTTTATTTTTTTTTAATTTTATTTATTTATTTGTCAGAGAGAAAGAGAGAGAACATGCAAGTGAGCACAAGCAAGGGGAGCAGCAGAGGGAGAGGGAGAAACAGACTCCCCGCTGAGCAGGGAGCCCGATGCAGGGCTCGATCCCAGGACCCTGAGATCATGATTTGAGCCAGAGGCAGATGCTTAACCAACTGAGCCACCCAGACATCCCTGAATATTCATTTTATAATGGATCTTTTATATGTTCATAAATATTTTCATCCACCCTTTTGTGGGTATGCTACATTTCACAATTCACAAAAACTTATCCAATAGTAAAATTAAAATCAGCACTGGAGAAAATAAAAAGTAAAAATGATATATGGAAAACCAGATAAATGATGTGGAGGGGACACTTGGTTTGGTCACCTAGGATGCAGAGGAAGAAGACATGCAGTTCAACATGAGGAGACAGAAGATAGCAAACAGGTATACTCCATATTACCTGAAAATGATGTTTCTTTCCTCTGTGTGTATGGGTGTGGGGAGGGTGGGAAGAGACAAGAATCACTGATAGAGAAGAAATATTTAATAATGGAAAAAATCCTACATTGAAAAATCATTCTGGTCATGAAGTTCAAAGGAGTGTTTCAGACAAAATTAATGAAAAGTTATTTATATCTACATGTACCTGGGGAAAAATTATTATTTAAAAAAGTGGGTCAAAAGAGTCTGGTCAAGGATAAAGGAAGAAAAAAATCATGTTGGGTGCAATCTTTTCTCTGCTCCATTTCTTCTGAAATGGAGTATTGCAATGTCCACAGGGTTTTGAAGGTAAATGTTTGTTGCTCTTCAAATTTGTGCCTCACAAAGCTGTCTTAAGTGCATGAAGGTAACTGAAAGGTACTGTGCGAATTATAAATGCTCGGAAAGCATATTATTCATATACAATTTATTCCATCAGACCAGATCATCACAATGGAGAACTCAAGAAACAGGAAATCCTGTTTCAAAGAAATCTGTCCTCTTGACCCCAAACTCAGAAGCAAAATTAGATTACATTTGACAAGTACTAGCTAAGTTTCCTTTGTCTGCTTCTACAATACCTGAAGATATCTATCCTATAGGATATCCTTTACCCCAGAGGTCAGATGAACTCTTTTGTGATATCAGAAAGCATTTAAAAAGCAAATAGGCAAACAAATAAAAACATCAGTTTTTGTTCTATTCCTCCTGTATTTGTGAAACAATGGCCAAATTTGTTCCATCAATTTTATCTTCCATCTGTGGTCTGTGGAATGCCAGGATGGCACACAGGGACCTCAGAGATGCTGCAGGTTTAAAATTTAATAAAAATGAAATATGCATTCAGATGTGTTCTATCCCAAAATTTAACTTACTGAAGACATTCCCAACATATTAGCTTGGATAATCACTTCAGAATAAGCTGAGAATGGATCTGCACCCCCACCTTCATTCATTTAAACATCTGTGTTTAACATCACAGACCAGGCAGGTTGTACCTGTCCACATATCCATTTACAATTTGGCCATTTTCATACCTGCTCCCACGAAGCCATAGAAACAGGCAAACTTCTTCAGGACACATGTGCTATAGGCAACAAAGGTCTCATGCTTGGCTGGGTCCATTTCTGATTCTGTGTAGTCATCACTTCGGAAACACCAAAGGTAGTCATCACGTCAAGATTATATCATATTATAGTTGTTTCAGCGCTTACTGTAAATCTTAGGTGCTCCTCTGTTGGCTTTTATATTCTCTTGAAGGAATATGAGAATAGAGTATTCATCGATTCAACTTCGAAACGAAAACCATGGGATGACTCCTCTTTTTAAATAGCCAACAGATGCGTTAGGGAAATGGACGCGAATTTGTTATTTGCCGTACTCATTGCCTTTGAAAGCAGGTGACTCTTCAGCAGGATTTAATGTTTACTCAGTGTAAATAGCCATGTCCACTAGTATCAGAAGATGAGTGTGGGATATAAAAGCAGAGAATCAGGGTTCCCCCTCTATGAAGAATTTTGGGTAAGGAGAAGGTGGAAGCATCTCCTAGGTGGTCAGGAAAAGAGGTGAGAATATGAAGGTTTTTTTGTATTTATGAGGGGGAGAATTATGGATTATGTTTTTCTTTTTTCATGCTTCTCTGGACTCCCCAAAGTTTCTATAAATGAGCATGCACTGCTCTCCTTAATCATAAACTATATTTTAAAAGCAACATACATAATTATGTATAGTCTATAAGACTGCAGCCACATAAAATATGGCTTGTGTCAGCCACAGGGGACATGGACTCAGAATAAAAAACTGGCCTCAGTGCTCAGGAAGTCAGCTCAGAGGTGCATGGTCTGCAGGTGTTAGTGAGAGAGGTAGCAGGACCTTGCCGGCCTTCTCTACCATGGTGGAGAAATGTCATCACCTTCTGAGCAGGGACTGTCTTGGTCATTGTAATCCTAGTCCTTAACACAGTTCTTGGTGTGTACCTGCTCTTCACTAAATATTTGTAGAATGTGTAAGTAGGTTATTTTCAGAAAAAGATAAAATCATGACAAGCATACACATATAAAAATGAACACTAGTTAAAGATCTTATTTCACTCATAGGATATGAAGGAACCAGGCAGACGTTATATTCAGTTCAAAGGGAAACTCAAACAGCACAAACTCACATCTAGTAAAGAAATGTTGAGATGAGCTGCAAATAGAGACATTGTTTTTTGGGGTTTTTTTTTCAAAGAGGGAGGAAGTCAATTTAAACCACTACCTGGCAGGGTAACATTTATATTGCTATCAGTTAGCTACAATTTACAAATGGTTGCAAAATAGCTGGAAGATAATTGTCAGGGCTAGAATCTGATAACCCAGAAGGGCATGATAGAGGCCATGCAGTTTTCCTTAGAAGCACATTTTTTTTTCTACAAATGAATGAATCGCTGGTGTCATCTCGACATGTAGAAGAGAGAACATTAATCAGTATAAATACCTTTAAGTCAGGATCCTGTGTGCAAGATAACAATGACAACTTTTAAGACAAAGCATCGCGTTACCAAGTTGTGCGTCCATCCTGACTGCTTTGTGAAGACACAGGGGCTGGACTGTGTCCTTGCTTGGTGTCCTTGTGGTTGCAGGGAACAGTTGCGGGGTAATCTCTGCCCTGAGGATTCTGATCATGTGCTGTGAACATTTCTATTCAAAGCAAGCTTATCTGTAGCAACATGCTACTCCAGAATTGTACCTTCTATTTATTAGCTTTCACTAACAACCATGGCTTCCACTTCCAATGGGTTCACTTTACAAGCCAAAACAAGTCCTGATGCTCTTATTCATAACTGCTGGAGCAGGACCCGGCAGGGAGCCCAACCCCCACTGTGGTATTTCCACTACCTGACTGATTACCTAGCATGAAGGTTCCACATTTAGGCTGCAGTTAGCAACTGTGCATTGATTGTATGGCTGATCCGGAAGTAGGAGGAACTCAGCTCTGCTCAGAACCTGTTTGTTCTGTTGGATAAAGGTTCTTTGCAGGCAGGGAGGAGAGTGGTACTAATTTTAGTTTGGAAATAATGTGACTGATGTCCTTCTCAATGAGTGAAATTCAGTGCATCTTTATTTAAAATAATAAAACATTAAGACATAAAAATGAATAAAACATTTATTCATTAAATGGCTAAAAAGTACCAGGCAGTGTGTTAGTGACTTCATATATAATATATCTGATCATTATAACAAATCTCAGTGCTTAGGGGCCATCCATCCAGCTGTCTACCCATCTATCCATCCGTCTACCTATTTATCCATCCATCCATCCACCAGCCATTCTTCAATACAGCTTTCCTTTCAACCTTCCTTCCACAGCCCACACATCCACCCACACATCCACCCATCCATCTGTCCATCCATCCATCTGTCCATCCATCAATTTATTGAATGCCATTCTCCAGACTGGGAATTATATGATGCATACAGCAAAGTGAGCAAGACAGACACTGTCTCTCTCCTAGGGAACTAACTCAACCCATCAGCAAATTCCTTTGACTCTATGTTCAAAATACATCCAAAATCTGACTTCTCACCACCCCATTGTTATCACCCTGCACAAGCAATCACAGTCCTTAGAGAGATCCATGAGGGCCTTAGGATCTCATCCTGCCTTGCCTCTCTGACTTTGCTATGTATGTCTCTCCTCCTTCATTCTGTTCCAGGCACTCTGGGCTCCTCTTTGAGTATATGAGACATGGGCTTCATTTAGAGTGTTTTGCATGAACTATCTCCTTGTCCTCTCTTCTTGGGCCATTCTATCCCTAGATAACAGCATGGCTGATGTGGTCACCTCCTTCATGCCTTTTCTCAGTTGTCCCTTTTCAATACCTTAAAAATGGCAACCTAAGTTCCGTCTCTGGCACTCCTAATCCTCCTTTTTCAGCTCAACTTTATCTTTTGTCCATTCTAAGTGAATGCTTATTTAAAATGTGTCTTTCTAGGTCCATTGGGATGTAAGATCCATGGGAACAGGATATTTGTCTCTTTTGTTCTCTGATGTGCCTCTAGATGTTCATATCAATGCCCAATGTGGGGCAGAACTCAGTAAGTTTTTGCTGAATGAATCAATGAATCAATGAATGAATAAGCTAAGCAAGAAGAGCTAAGTTAGCACAGTGGTTTTCAACCAGGAGGGCAATTTTGCACTGGAGGAGATGAAAGAGATCAGAATATGCCACCCCAGAATAGACCACTTTGGTATAAAGAGTATTCTAAACCAGAGGCATTTAAGGTTAAAACTATGTAAGAATAAAAGCCTTCTTGGAGCTTTCCTTACCTGACTAAAAGCAGCAACTTTGGGGAAATAAAGCTGCCATAAATTCCTCTTTAGGGTGGACCTACTCCCAGAAGGGAGAACACAGATAAAACGTACCCCGAATGCCCTCTCCAGGGGAGTTTTATGGTCTTGAAGCATATGGAAAGGCCATTTGTACCTGTGTAGACAAACTTTCTTACTCATTTGTTCTCCTGGAAATCCACTTATATTTCAAAAAAGGTTATTTTTTTTTTCCTTTTCCCCTCTTTCCTTCACCCATTAAAATGGTAGATAAGCCCCAACTTCTACCCATCCCTCTGAGTTACACATCACTGGGTTCTCCAGTATATATGTGTATGTCGCTCATGTAAATAAATTCTGGTGTTTGTTTTTCTGTTAATCTATCTTTTGTGAGTTTAATTCGCAAGTGAACTTAAGAGAGTAACAGAAAGGCATTTTCCTCCTCTACAGTGATGTTTGGCAACGTGTGCCGATACTTCCTGTCTGTTGTCACCATCGTGGGGGCGGGGATGGGGTGGTGGGGTTTAATGGCATTTTGTGGGTAGAGACCAGGGATACTGCATAGGACAGCCTCACACGGAACAAAACGCCAACAATGCTGAGGTTGGGAAACCCTCAACTAGTGGTTATAACGGACATTTAAAAATTAACTTCATAGATGTATATTATGGACCATAAATGTACCCATTTCAAGTGTACTGTTTAAAGAGTTGACCAAAGAATTCATCCCTATAAACATTGCTCTCTTCCAGGTAGATCATATTTCCATCTCCCTAAAACATGAACTCAGGCCCCTTTTCAGCCAATCCCTCCCCTCCCCAGACAGCCACTGATCTGATCATCATTACAGCTGAGTTCTCCCGCTCTAGAATTTCTTATAAATAAAATCGCATATGTTCTCTTTTGTCTTCGGTTTCTTTTGCTCAAAATCATGTGTTTGAGATTCAGTCTATATAGTTCCATGTGTTTGTAGTCTATTCTTTTTTATTGCTGAGTGGTATTTCACTTTATGAATATAACACATTGCTTTTTCCCTCCCCATTCCCCTGCTAAATGCACATTAGAATTATTTCCTGTTTTTGGCTACAAAGAATAAAGCTGCTCTGGACATCTGTAGAAGTTGATACTTTGGATATACATTTCCATTTCTCTTGTATTGATACCTGGCAACAGAATCATTGGGTCATGTGGCAGATTTAACCACATATGAAGCAGACAGAACAGTTTTCCAGCTGGCAGTAGCATTTTACACTCCCTTTAGCAATCTATGAGAGTTCTTGGAATTGTCCACTGTGTTCATTTCAGCCATTCAAGTGGGTGGAGAGGGGTTTTAACAGATGTTGATTGGGGCATTTATTAAAGCTTTGGTCACCCTTTGGTGAATTCAGAGCTCTCTCTCCAGAAGGCCATATGACCAAATGTTGTGTTACTATTAGACCTTGTAATTATAAGCCCTCGGGTCTCTGCACCTGGAGGATGGGCTTCTGTGAGGTGAATGGACCAAGAAACTGCTAGTCTGGGCATGGCAGGATCACAACATGACAATGCCACAAGTCTTCAGAACCGTGAGGACACAAAACCCAGAGAGAAGACCACACCACAAAACCATGAAGTTTTTCTCATGCTCCTGCTCTGGCCCCAGCCCTTACTTTCTCAGCAAAATTTTCATATAAGTATACTACTTAGGGGAAAAATAAAATCCTAATGTTTGGGGTGTCTCCGAATTCAAATCCAAAAACCTACCAGAGTTCTGACTAGATTTGGCTACTTTCTCCTCACCTGGGCAAGGGCTGCCCCTCTTTGGCAGGTTTGATGCTGTTTCACCAACTGGCCTTTTGTTCACCGAGCAAGGATTTGCCCCCCTAGAGTTTAGTTATTTTTAAGTTTCTTTGTACCCACAGCTCTAAAGAGCTTTAAAGAACAGTTTGATTTTGGAAACTTCTCAAGGTTTCACTAGAAATAAAGCCATTTCACATTATTGTGTATGCTAAATAGAAGTGGAAACTCCTCTTGGGGCAAAATTCAATATGTTCCATGAGAATGTAGCTACAGGATCCTTGAGCCACTCAAAGATAGCTGATTAACCAATTTAGGGGGTCAGGGAAGACTTTCCAAAAGAATCTGGGCTCAAAATCATCAGTAGGAAGAATCCAAAATAGGAGACACATGGCAGAGTGTTTAGAACCAAGGAAACAAGAGTCAGGAATGAGTATAGAGTGAGTGAGAAATCAAGGTCTTGTTGGAGAGTAAGGTTGGAGGCGGGAATGACCACATGATGCTGGACCTGCACCAGTAGGAAACTTCTAGTCACATGTGGCTACTGAGCACCTGAACTGTGACTGGTCCATCTTGAGATGCATCATAGGTGTAAAATACACACTAATTTCAAAGACTTGGTACAAAAAATAGAATGCAAAATACCTCATTAACAATTTTTATGTTGCTGACATGCTGGAACAGCAGTATTTCAGATATATGGGGTTAAATAAAATATATTATTAAAATTAATTTCACCTGCTTCTTTTTACTTCTTTTCCATGTGGTTACCATAACATTTAAAATTATATTTGTAGTTTACATTCTATTTTTATTGCATAGTGCTGGGCTAGAGAGTTATACGGTGTCAGACTACGAAGGACCCTAAATATCACCATAAGGAGTTTAAATGACGCACAGAGTAAGTGGGAAAGATATGACCAGATGGATGTGCTTGGATTTTAGAGGGTTAATAAATAGCTCCTGGTTGTTTTGGGTTCTGAATCAATTGAGAGTCAGAGGCAAAAGTCAGACAGATGGAAATAAATATGCTAGTTTTATCACTAGTAATAGCTGGATTTGAGGATAAAACTTTAGATCTATAGTCACAATGGGCTTGCTAACCATTCACCAAAGGAATTAAATCATCCGCTTAGAGACTGACATCTGCAGGATCCCTCTACAGGGCATGGGGGTTGATGTTCTCTGTGGACAGGAAGATCCCAAAGAGTAAAGACAGGAGAACAGATTGAAATGCACATGCCCAGCTCCTTCTCCTAAAAGCACCAGCCAGGTAATTCACTGTCAGGTCTCCGGGGAGAAATGAGAAGAAGAGAGGGAAGGAGAGAGAGAGATGAGGAGGGGAGAGGGGAGATTCCAAGAGGAGTCTGGAGTTGGGAGGTACCCTGTGGTCCAATGTTCTCTTAAAGCATTTTCAGTGATACTGCGTGAGTTAGCTATTGTTGTTCTAAGAAATCATCGCACACGTAATGGCTTAAAACTATGCACACCTGCTCTCTCACAGCTCTAGAGGCCAGAAGTCTGGGTGGGTTCGGCTGCTTTCTCCACTCTGGGTTTCAGAAGGCTGCAATCAAGGGGTCAGTGGAAGCTTGGGAAGGATCCATTTCCAAGCCGATTTGAGATACAGACATGACAGCTGCTGTTTCTTGGTGTTGCAGGACTGAGGTCCTGTTACCTGGCTGGCTGATGCTGGGGCCAACAGTACCTCTTAGAAATCTCTACCGCCCCTGCAAGGTGGTCCCTGGATCTCAAAACTAGCACTGTTGCATCAGATCCTTCCTGCGCTTGGAATCTCTATGAGCTCCACTTCTGCCGAATCTCTTCTGACTTCCTATTCTTCTGGTCTGAAGGGGTTCTCTTCTTTTGGGGCTCCTGTGATTAGATTGGTCCCACTTGAGTAATCAGGATAATCTCCCCATCTTAAAGTCCACAACCATAATCACAACTGCAGAGTCCTTTTTGCTGTGTGAGTAACATATGCACAGAATTGGGGGATTTGGGTATGCCACCATTTGGGTATGTATATCTTCCAGGGGCTCTGCCTACCATAGGCACTAAATGAAATATAGACATATCCATTTATGAATACACATCTCCTCTTATTATTAATTTCTTGGGAAGTAATTAAAATTCAAAGTTCTTTTCCTTGCTTCAATATCCTCCTATATAAAATAAGAAAAATGCTGAAGCTGTTTTAAACTGTGTCTGATGGTTACAATAATACCATGGAAAGTTCTCAATAAATGTAAGCCATTACCTTTAGGAAGAATGGTGACCTTCCTAGTTGACAGGCCACCAGGATCTGCACCAATATGTAAGGTGAACATCCTGCAGAGCTCAGACCCAGTGAAGCCTCAGAGCCCCAAATCAGGCCCCAACCAGAAATGCTGGTCTTTACCTGTTATTTTTTTTCCTCACAGCATTGCCTGGTTTTCAAGGTTCTCAGGCAATGTGTTACATTTTTGCCATCTTTGGGAATCAACTGGAGTAGGCTGGCATTCTGTTTGGGGAGGGTACATGCTTCTGCATTTGTCCATCAGATCGTAAATGATTGCTGAAGCAGAAGACAAAGGCAGGATACTAGAGAAGGCAGTCTGATTAGGATGAGCTTTTCCTATCACACCAGTTCTGCACCATCCAGCAGTAAGAACACCAGGATGTGACGCCTGCCAGCTGGGAGCAGCCCCCGTAGAAGAACACACTGTCTCCACATGCTTGTCTACACTGGCCTCTGCCCTGGCCCAGATGGCCAAGGACCCTGCCTACTTGGAAGCACTTGCTGCAAGGCACTAACCTATTGTGTCCTAAGAAAGCACAGACCATGAACACCTGGGCCATCACACAAAGCCAGGCCCCCTCATGCCCCTTCCTCCAGATGAGATGAGTGTATCTCCACTGATGCCAGGCTTGGTCACGTGACTTGCTTTGGCCAATGAAATGTGAGAAGCAGCGATGTGAACCCCATCCAGGGGGAAACTTTAACTGCCATCCCGTGGTTCTGCCTTGCCTCCTTTTTCTCAATGCTAGGCTGAGCATCTAGGTCAGGGAAGCTGCCTCAGCATGAATGGGGGATACGTGGAAGCCAGCCTACAGCAAGCCATGTGATGCAACTGGGAGTAACCATTTTTACTCATAAGCACTGAGCTTGGGGGCCCTTTGTTATAGCAGCATAACTATGAAAGCTAGTGGATGCATACCATTTCATCAGGAATACCTGCTATTCCTCGGCCCCAGGATGACTAACTACGGGCTTCCCTTTCACGGGGCAGGCCTTCCAGCACCCAGCAGATAGTAGGCAACAGGAATGCTTTCTTCAGATGGCTCTGTGGACCAATTGTGTCCACCTGAAATTCATACAGGAGCCCTACCCCCCAGTGTGGCTGTATTTGGAGATGGGGGTCCTTCAGGAGGCAACCAAGTTGAAATGAGGTCCTAAGTGTGGGGACCTGATCCAATAGGACTGGTGTCCCTATAATAGAGGGAGACACCTGCAGCAAGAAAGTCCATCTGTGAGCCAGGAAGAGAGCTCCCATCAGTCAGAGTGGACTGGGGCCCACCAGGACAACCTCGTTTTAACTTAGTTACCTCTTCAAAGACCCTACCTCCACATACAGTCATGCTCTGACATATTGGGGGTTAGGCTTCACCATATGACAATTCACCATATAAATTCTGGGGAAAACACAATTTGGCTCAAAACAGCCACTATCTGCCTTGACTCTTAAAACATCTTGCTTGATCATCCAGTCCCGTCTTCCATTGCTGTTGTGAATTTGGAGGTCGCCGTTGCAGATGGTGTGGGTATAAGAAGAGAGGGGACAGAGGGCATACAGTTTGTCTGCATGTCACTACACAATGGTGATCTTCTGTTTGTCTGCTACTGCAGCCCCACGTGGCCTACCCTGACGTCCAGAGACACACACATCTGTAACTCAGGGGCCGTCTGGATAGATATATAGATCTGGGTGTCCTCGGTGAGATAAATGGGAATTAAAGCCATGAGAGTTGATGGAATTACCTAGCCAAGGATCACTGCCACAGCAGTGAGGACAAGGTGGGATTTTGAAAAGGAGTGCCATGTTCTGCCTGATCGAGGCCGAGCATGAGGGTTCTAGCCAGTGCAACTCCAGTGCAAAGAGCCACAGCCAGTGTTCCGGTGTTTAAGCCAAGATTGGAGGCTGAGAAGGAGACAGAACCATGGGGGGCAGCTTTGGAAAAGAGTGACGGCAGGTCGGAGATCCTTATGGTAACAGCTGGAGAAAATGTGGGGTCCAAGGAATTGTATTTAAGGTGAAATAGTCTCGATAGGCAAGATGGCAGAGGAGTAGGAGACCTGGATTTCGTCTGGTCTCAGGAATTCAGCTGGATGGGGATCAAACCATTCTGAACACCTACAAATTCAACAGGAGATCGAAGAAAAGAATAGCAACAACTCTTCGAACAGAAAAGCGACCACTTTCTGGAAGGTAGGACGTGGGGAGAAGTGAATCTGAGGCGATATTCGGGAGGATGGAAGGTGGGGGAGGGGACCTCCGTTGGCCCCTTCTGGCAAGTGATAGAGCAGCAGAGCACAAAATTGGAACTTTTAGAAGTCAGCTCCGCTGAGGGACGTCACTCTGGTGGCTAAGCAGGGGGTGGAACCCTCGCGGGACACTATGTTCTCAGCACCCTCGGGGTCACAGAAAGACTGGGGGTGCCTGAGTGCGGCAGAGCTCCCAGGTAATGGAGCAGGGAAGCCGGCTGCAGAGGCGGAGCCCAGGCGCAGGCTCTCAGCTTGGGGTTGCCATAGACCGTGATCTGTGGCACAGTCGGGCCACTGCTCCTCCAGCAGGGACCCAACAAGCGGCAGATCCGGGGAGACTCCCCTTCCTCCCCTGGGAGGAGTGGTGCGGGAGCACACCGCAGGGATCTGCTGGGTTTGGAGACTCCACACGGGGTCAGGCGCCAGAGATAGAAACGCGCGGTCACAGGCTGAGTGAGCACGGAGTGCGGCCAGAGACCAGGGAGCCGGGAGTGACTGACTGCTTTTCTCTGGGGGCTCACTGAGGAGCGGGCCCCGAGTTCTCAGCTCCTCCAGGGCGGAGATTGGGAGGCCGCCATTTTCACTCTCGTCCTCCAAAGCTGTACCAAAAACTTGCAGGGAACAAAAGCTCCCGAGAGCAAACCCGAGCAGATTACTTAGCCCGGACCCAGCAACGGCGGGGCAATTCCGCCTCCAGCAAAGACATTTGGGAACCACGGCAACAGGCCCCTCCCCCAGAAGATCAGCGAGAACAGCCAGCCAAGACCGAGTTTACCAATCAATGAGAATGACAGAACTCCAGTGCTAGGGGAATAATGCACATAGAATCCATGGCTTTTTTACCATGGATTCTTTAGTCTTTCAAAGTTATTTTTTTTAACTGTCTTTTTTTTTTTTAATTTTTCTTTTTCCTTTTTTCAACCAACATCTTATCAATCCCTTTTTTAAAAAACATTTTTATTTTTCATTTTTAGAGTCATATTCTTTCCCTTCATAGTAGTTACCCTTATTTTTGGCATATATTTATATAAGTTGTTCTCTCTTTAAAATTTTGAGATACAGTTTCTTCTAACAAATCAAAATATACCTTAAATCTCTAGTGTATGGCTTTGTTCTACTCTCCTGCCTGATCACATTCTCTCCCTTTTTTTTTTTAAATCCTCTCTTTTTTCAAACAACTTCTTATCAATTCCTTTTATAAAATTTTTTATAATTTTCATCTTTATAGTCATATTGCATCCCTTCATCATATCAACCCTTATTTTTGTACATATATAAGTTTCTCTTTCTTTAAAATTTTGGGAGGCACTTTCTTCTAACAGACCAAAATACACTCAAAATTTAGTGTGTGGCACTGATCTATGCACCAGCCTGATCATATTTGATCATATTCTGTTTTTTTTTGTTTTGTTCTGTTTTTGTTTGTTTTTATCTTTTTCTTTTTCTTTTTTTTTTTCTTTTTTCTT
>NC_138372.1:2967429-2997669 GCF_054177405.1 Leptonychotes weddellii
GGGTGTTATGCTGAGTGAAATAAGTCAATTAGAGAAAGAGATGTATCATATGACCTCACTGATATAAGGAATTCTTAATCTCAGGAAACAGAGGTTTGCTGGAGTGGTGGGGCGTGGGAGGAATGGGGTGGCTGGGTGATAGACATTGGGGAGGGTATGTGTTTATGGTGAGTGCTGTGAATTGTGCAAGACTGTTGAATCACAGATCTGTACCTCTGAAACAAATAATACATTATATCTTAAAAAAAAAAAAAGAAGAAGAAGATAGCAGGAGGGGAAGGATGAAGGGGGAAAATCAGAGGGGGAGATGAACCATGAGAGATGATGGACTCTGAGAAACAAACTGAGGGTTCTAGAGGGGAGGGGAGTGGGAGGATGGGTTAGCCTGGTGATGGCTATTAAAGAGGGCACGTTCTGCATGGAGCACTGGGTGTTATGCACAAACAATGAATCATGGAACACTACATCAAAAACTAATGATGTACTGTATGGTGATTAACATAACAATAAAAAAGTAAAAAAAAAAAGATGAAATAGTCTCCACTCATGTTCAGATGCTGATTAGAAGAGACTTGGCTGAAAATATGTAAGAGGGAGACTAATTAGGGATTAAAGTCCTGGAGAAGGTGAACAGAGAGGGGAAAATAGAAGCCAGAGAACATGCAGAGTGGTTGCTGTTAGCCAGTAATAAGCTGCATCTTCCACTGACTTAGGAGCAGGGACAGAGGAAAAGTTAGGATGAGGTGGAGGGACAGGGCTAGAAGAACTGATGGTGGGAAAGAGAGCCCATCCACTGACATGTCCCACATGTGTGTATCAGGTGTCTCTTCTGCACCAGGAGCTTGTGTGATGGTGGGGGGAGGGGTTGGGAAGGAGTGGGTGTCCGTGGGTGGGAGCTTACTTTTCCTCTCATTCTTCTTTTCTACATCCTGCAAATATTCTACCATAAGTGTGTATTTTTTTTAAGTACAAAGAAAGGAATATATTTTTTTAATTTATTGTTTTGTAAATTAGAAAGCAGAGAAAGATTTATCCATCCCAGGCCTCTAGAATGAGATTGCTTCTGAAATTGAGCACTAATTTTGGGGCTAAATATTTTGGTAGCTAAGCCCAAAAGGACTATTTTTATGTAACGTAGAATTTGTCTGATCAAGGAATGCATAAAAATGCTGGTAGAGAGAAACTAGGAGCCACCTTCCAGAAGGAAGGCACATAAATCCTGATGAAAGAGACAGGATTAACATAACAGGTAATGTCTGACTGTTGCCTTGGGGAGGAAATAAAAATATTTTCAAACATTGCTTATACTTCGTTCTGATCAGTGTTGAGGAGATAGTGTTATACCGTGCCTGCATGAGGACATTGCACACAAATTACAAATGTGTTGATAGGCTCCAAGTAAAATGTTTTTGAAAAGTCTGACTTTACCCACAGACGAGCTGTGGGAAACTAGGAGAATGAGCAGTTAACACAGACCACCTCTCAAAAAAAAAAAAAAACAAAAACATCGAAAGCCCCAGGTGAGTAATTTTTAGAGGGAATGCTATCTACATTGCAGGAAGAAAGTTCTGGAAATTGGCCAAATGGGAAGCAATCTTCCTCTTCTAGACTCCATGTGAATAAAACCGGGCAATTAGAGCACTCAAGCCTTGTCAGCTTGTTCCCTGGAGTCTGCATCTCCTGCGCAGAGTCCATGGCTTTGTTTCATCCACGTGGGGGCCCACGGGCACGCTCATGAGGATGTGGGTCAAGCGCCCCAGTTGGGTGTCCCAGGAGCTGGATCCTTGCACTACATTCCATGTTGTGCTGTTGTGGGGGGAGGGGTTGCTCAGAGGCGGGCCCACCAGCATGAAGGGGAGCCACACCAGCCCAATGCACACTGCACCCAAATCATCTAGTTGAGAAAAAAAAGACATCTTTTGGGCTTGAATGAATGTGATTTTCTTGAAGGACTATCAGAGCTTGAAGGTTTGAGGACTGGTGAGGGGAGCCCATGCTTCCCCCAGACCAGAGGGGTGTGGCTTACACAGTCCTGAAAACGGGAGCCTCGGGTTGCATCCGAACAGGACCTGACACTCTAACCCCTCTTCATCAGCTGTGTGGCTTTGGGCAGCTTTTTTCACTGTCCTCTCCTTCAGTGTCCTCAGAAGTGACAAGCGTGGGGTAACAAGGCCAAAGCTTCCAGCCCAGTGCCTGCACCGAAGAGCCAATTGACAGCCCATGAGTCTCAAGTATTGCATAAGAAGAGAGGTTGCAACCACAGAAGCCTGGGGTGTCTCACTCACCCCTGCAACATGGCCCTGCAGAGGCCATTTCCAAAGAAAAGCATGAAAAACCAAATAGGGTTTGAGAAATAAACCACCATTTGATTTATTAGTGAGAAATTTGGGCCATTGGAAGTGAGGAGCCGTTCTTGAGTCTCTGTTGGTTGGATGTCGGGTTTACTCTGTAAGGATCTTGATGGCGATGCCAGGGGGCAAGGCTCGCAGACAGACCCCCGGAGCCATAAGGAGGATACCCACTCCAACAGGACTCACAGCGAGCGCCTTCTCAGAGCCCAGAGATGCCACACCTGCCCCCACCACAGGGCTGAGAGACAGCTGGTGTCTGGAGACAGTTCACACTCCAGGCAAATACAGGCTTGCTCTCCGAAATGATAGAGTCAGGTCCAAATGGGTGAAGCCAGAGACTGGGAGTGTACTTCTCATTCACTTCTAGCCAGAGAGGTTAGGAGTGGGTGGAAACGCGAGGAAAATGAGACCAGAAAGTGAATTCTCCCCTGACTAGATGGAGAAGACAGATGGGCACAGGAGAGATTTATTTCCCCAAGTAAACATAACCCGAAGTATTTTTCTTATAGGTCATATTCATTTACCAGTGCTGAGAAAATCATTCCCTGTCATCGTTCCCACACCATAAGTCACTTGCAGAATTTCTTTATCGAGACCAGATAAGAATCAGGAAAAATGAGCTGGACAGAACACAAGATCCTTTGCCTCCTAAATCTGGGAAGTAGTAATCTTCATATGAACGGCTTAAATTGCTCAGCTAATGAGCTCATTCTTAATTTCCTATAACAATGGCAGTTTCCACCAGCTTTTTATCAAACCTGAGCTGGGATTCATCACAAGATGGTGAATGATCTCTTGCCCTATTTATTATTGTCTTTATTAGCACCACTGATTTATTTATTGCTCTTAAAGGCATCACTGTTTTTGTACATTCTCTGGGAGAAAGGAGGATGAGGGCAGGGAAAAAATTCCTCCCAGGAATGTTTGATCAGGATATCTTACAGGTCTCTTTTCTTCACCTTAGCTGATGCCCTCTTAAACTGTAGGAACCCCAGACTCCCTAACCGCATCAGCACCTGTCACTGAAAAGAACTCTCAGCCTCTCCTTCAAATGTTCTCGATCAAAATATATTTTTGACTACCTCCTTGATTTTTATACTCAAGTTGTCTTATTAAAAAAAAAACTGATGAATAATGAATGATGAAGGTAGTAACAGTAGAGACAAGATAACACCAATGGAAATGAACTCTTTGACAGCCCAAGATCGAAACCCTTTCTTGATCTTCACCTCCTGCCTTGAGTAGGCTTGGAGAAGGGGTCCACCATTCACAGACCTAAGATTTCCCAAAATTCTAAAGATCTAGGCAATAAAATCTTGTCAAGGTGGCATCTCCTACTGGTTGTTGCACTCGGAGGGTAAACACAAAATTCATGATTTGCACTCTGGATGAGTTCCTGCCTGCACAGCTGAGAACTCCACAGTCTCTGGGGCTTCTTCCTGGGGCTTCTTGTTCAAGGACAGGGGAAAGGATCTACACTAGTTATTCACTATTTGGATAGAAAAGGATACATCCATATCTACATCTAGTTGTCAAAACCATGGCTTGATAGAGACTTTCTCCCATTATCCCCTGACAACCCACCCCCTATCATTAGTATTTACATTCCATGCCCTGTACTGTTTCAAGGTGGTGTTCATGGTGTTCCTCTTGTCTGCAGAGCTGTCAGAGCATTCAGTGAAGAATGGTGTGTTCTGTTCAGTGATGAAACTGTGAGTTTCATCCAATTAACCTTTATCCTGATTGCTATATTAATTTGAGCCGTCCCTGACTATTACAAAAAAGAGCCTCCCTTCACTTACATCATCACAGCCCATTATTCCCTTAAAGACTAGCCTGACTGCAGCTCTCAGGAAGTCCTCCCTGAATTATTCTGCCCACCTTCACCTTTAAACATCCTCTTATACACCGCTTACCCCACCTCACATTTAACTTGCTTAGACCAATAATTCACAATTTGGATATTCCTCAGAATCACCTAAGGGTCTGGGAAGTCTATGTATGAAGGCACCTGGATCCAAGTTCAGGGATTTGGATTGGTGTGGGCAGGGATGTGGCCCAAGCATCTGCATTTTTAAAGACTCCAGGACACTCCAACATTTGGCAAGGTTGGGAACCCCCCATGACTGTGTGTGCTACACATGGGGATCACCACTTCCAGGAATTCCGATTCACTTGGTCAGCATGGAACCTGTGCATGAAACTCCTAAAATCTTCTCAGGTGATTCTATTGCAGAGGCTGGTGGAGAAGCACTGACCTGGACTTCATCCATTGGCTACTGAGTGTTAAGGGAGCATAATGATGTCATGAGCAGGCTTGCTTCCCTCTTCCGGAGAAGTTTGGAGTCCTAGAGACTGCAAGTCTGGAAGCTGTAAGGATGCAAATGGCCTTTCCCCTCCACCCTCCTGGATTCCCTGGCTGGAGCCCCATAAATTAATTAATAGGAGACTGAGTAAGGAGAGAAAAACAGAAGCTTAATAACACATATGCATCACACACACACACACACACACACACACACGGGAGCATTCAATGATGAGTAACCAAAATCAATGATTAGAACTCAGGCTTATATAAAATCTTAGCAATAGAACAACACATTTGTGAAGAAGTGACAAGGCAAAGAAAGAGGGCTTTGAGTCTCTAGGGCGGCAAACGGTGGGCAGACAAGGGCACGGGGGAGTGGAAGACAAGGGGTGGTTGGTAAGGTCTGTTGTGTAGATGACTCTGGTGCTGATCAGGGTCTGGCATTGTCTCTGGTGATTAACTTCTCTCCTTCCTGGTACAGAGGGGAGGGGGACGTCTTCACAAATTGATGTCCTATTTCTAGGCAAACACAGAGAAGTCAGGGAACTTTTCTTATATCTGCTTCTTGTCCATTATCTTCAGCTCAAAATAATCCTTATGCCAAAGTGGCATATTTGGGCCCAGTATGTCCTGCTGCCCTATAACACTTTCACTGTTCAATCTTCTCCCCATAAAATCCCAACACTGTCTACAGTGGACTCTCCATTTCCACTTGACATTCATCTCCCCAAGACCAGATCCAGGTGTCATGGGGTCTTGTGCTTATTGAAATTGGGGGTGGGTACTCTTTAAGAAAGAGAATTCCACCCTGTAGATGGAAATTTAGATGTAAGGGCTCTAATGTGGCATTGAAACTCAAGCTTCCTTAGGTCCAAGGTAAATGCAGATCTGTTGCTCCCCAAGAGGGTTTACTGATATTTCTAACAGCCTTTGGCCATGTCTGCAGATAGTCCTCCTTATTTTGATATTTCCACGTGTTGGGACCAGGGCCATCTTCCCTGCATTAGGGGCTGTTCTCAACCCTAGTATTGCACTGGGAAATATTTCTTCCCATGTCACAACCAGAGGAAAGCTCGAGAGAAAAGGTCATTTATTCCCCCAGAGGATGCACCCAGCTCGGTGAGAGGCATCAGCCTTAATATATGGAATGCATTTTGCCAAGACCGTGACAATCATTAGAAATGGGCCTTTGGTGTCATTACCCCAGAGTCATCCTGATGAAGTATGTGTCCTCTGAGTAGACAGAAAACATTAGAGCGCCCTGAGCTGAATTGGTCAGCTGAAAATACTGGAATGCTTTATCCTTGGAAGGAAATTAAGCCATTTATTGGAGGACAGAAGTTCAGTATAATAGTTAAAGCAATCTGACATTTCCATAAATTAATAAAATGTGTATGGTTGGCATAATTCAATGTATAAAAGCATTGATCTCTCCTCTCTGAAGTCCAGAAGGAGGATTCCAGGCATTGGGAAGAGACAGGACCTCAGGACCAATAACATTAGATCAGTGTGAAGGACTGATGAGCTTGCCTGACCAGAAACCTCTCACATATGCACGAGCTTGCTTATTCACATAGTCACATGGGCTCACACTCACTCATTCATGCATGTACTTAGATCTGAGCTAATACAGAGCTTAGATCTGAGCTAACTATGGTTCTCTCTCAGGGTCCTCTCCTTTCAGGGCTGTGAGCTCCCAAGGACAGGCACTATTTGTCTGAATGGATCCTCTGGTTTCCCAGCACTTACCACAGAGCCTGAAGCAGAATAAGCACTCAGGAGATATCTACTGTAGGAATGAATGAATGTAATGGATGATTAAGGGTGCCTTACTTTGTAAAGTCCTCTGTCCTGATATCCCTCAAATACTCAAGTTTACTAATCATTGGTGAGTGAGGTTGCAATCTGTCTGACCATTTACTTCCCAGGATGACCCATGCAGGGACACAGACCACTGTTCCCTGGGAGGACCACTGAAGTCTGAGTAATGGCTCCACTTTCCTCAGGCACTAACCCTGGGTCCTTGTGCAGCACCTGACATCCTCCCTAGATCTATTTCTTTACCTACAAAATAGGAATAATAATGGTTCCCACCTTTCAGGAATGAAATGAGACAATATCTTTAAAACACTTGGTACAGTGCCTTTTCACAATAAACATCCGAGAAAGGCCAGCTGTTACTGTTTCTGCTCTTATAAAAAAAGTTGACGCCAAGTTACCACATTATTTCAAGACATTTTGCCTTTTCTTCATTCCTGTCCCTAGACTTCACAGGCAACATTTTTTGTGCAGTGAATATAGTTTTAGTGAGGGTCATAATAACATGATTATATCCTCAACTCACCTGGAAGAAGTCCAAAGCAACAAGTAAACATAAGACTCTCCAGGGAGAGGCATGTATGATGACTACAAGCAAAATGGTACCTTCAAACCCACCCAGAGTGAAATAGATCATAGTGATGTCTTAAACTAGCCCACAAGCAAATTATCCCCTGATCCTGCTCCACTGTTTAATTAGGGTAAGACAGCCAACGCAGCCCAGTGCCAACAAACCATTTTAATGAGCAATCACAACAAAATTAATGATGCTGACAGGTAGCAAAGTATCTACATTTGGTTTTTTTGGGTGTAGGCACAATTGGATGTTGAATTAGGTCAAGGGTCTGAGTTGGCAAGGGCAGCAAGTGCCATGCTTGCTCTGGATGCTAACCAGCCTGGCCTCTTTGAAGCTGCCCTAAAGCCAGAGTGGCGGTGTCTGCTGGCTTCCAGTACTTCCATGCTCAGGAGGGTTTTAAGGGCCCCATCCTGATGAGACCCCTATACTGCAATGGATTTGCCTGGGGTGAGGATTTTTACTTCTGCTCAATGACCCCAGACCTTCTCCTGCTGCCAAGAACACGGGAGAAGAGCTCAAACGTTATATGGTTGATGAAGCAGGTGACTTCTAAAACCCGGAAAGTCCGTGACCTGCAGCAGTGTGTCTTCCATCACGTGGAGACCTGCTGTAATCCATTCTCAGGAAACACAGGTGGCAGGAAGAGGAATGCTTCTAGGAGAGTTTGAGCAGAATAGGGTGGGCCAAATGACCCCTTACCACTCTGGCTTTATGGACAGAATTGACTTCTGTTGCCAGGTTATGCCATGAATATCAGAAGGCCCGGGTTTTTCCGTCATTCCCCCATGTCAGCAGTTTTACTGCTTGTTGACAGTTTGTTTCCCAAAACACGGGACTCTACCCAGGGCGATGTTTTAGAGACAGTAGATGGGGAAGCACCCGGAGTTTTGGAGAACACAGAGCCACTCCCTCCTTCCCTCTCAACCATCCTGATGACACCAAGCAGGGCGTTCAGCCTGGTGCTGGTTTGGTTTAACAACCTGTATGTCCCATCTGAACAGAGAGTTGGCAGTCAGAAGAACCTAGAACACAATACATTTTTCCTTTTTTTTCTGTTTTTACTTTTATAGGTCATTTTATTTAATTCTATTTAAGATTGAAATATAATTTCTTTTTCAAAGGCATTCATTTAGATAGAATTGATCTAAGTACAATATGAACTACCCAATAGCATGTGTGGACTGGGAATCACAGGCCTGGCAGTGGGTTTAGCCCCAACTCCTCATTGCCCTTGGTGGCCCGAAGTGCTGAGTGGCCCTGGAAGGGCAGTGGGTGAGTGTGGTCATCAGGGCTCCAGCCCAAGCCCACCTCCTGTCTCCTACACATCAGGCTTCTGTGTAAATCTCCTCAAAGAAGGGGTTTCTGTGCTGCCATGAGCTTACATACTTGTCCCTAGCATATGGGACAGGATGAGCAAGCTGGGGTCTCTGCAGGACGCTGCTCTCTGGGCACGAGGATGGGTGTAGGTTGTAGGAACTTGGATCTGAGGAGTTTCTCTGGAAGAAGAGAGCTCAGCATGGATGATGCTGGGGATGTAAGACAAATGCCACCTGGGAGCTCGTTTACTGTGTTCTGCAAGCAGCACAGAGTCTGGTAGGAAACAATGAGTCAGAGCATGCTGGGCTCACCTCTGTCTGACACCCCAGGTCACACGCTATGTGACTCTGGGCTTGGGCAGTCCCCCGTTCAGCATGACTTTCCTCATCTGCAAGACGGGAGGAAAGTTGTTCAGTGTGCCTTGGGATTGGGGAATAGCATTTAATGCAATGGGAACCAGCACCACTTTTTGAGCTCGGTGATAGGAGTGATTATTTCTATGGTCAGAGAGTTGAAGGCATTCATCTTCTTGACTCTCCTCTTTCCTGATGGGCATCAGTTTCAAGGTCATCTGTCACTGGGCATGATTTCCAACAGTCAGGCAAGACATCCACCTCTTGGCCAACCTGTGTCTCTCCAATGGAAGCCAAGCCACTGCGCGGCTCATTTGAGTTTCAGCTTTGTGTATTCAACGGCAGGTCCCTGTCTCCGCATGTTCTTCATTGTGTGTGTTTGGTGGAATCTGCATTCATTAAATCTGTTGTCATCACCTGTCGTTTGGAGCTGATTCAGCCATTAGCAGCTTCTCTACATTTCTATAAATATTTAAACCACTGATACTTGGTAATCACCTTGGTATAAAATTAGGAAGAGTAAGAGGACGTTGATTCACCACGGTTATTAGAAAGCCAGCTTCGTCTTTAGTGCTGAAGAGCTTCTTGCTTCCAGGACATGAAACATGGGTAAGCAGATTGGAAAGTCCATAGGAGTTTTTTTCTTCTGTTTTGTCTTACGCCAAGTAAATCACTGGGACACTTGTGGCTCTCACACAGATTGCAATGTATCTTCGTTGCCCGGCACATCTGGCCAAACCTAGAATCAGTCTGCGTGTGTCTCCTTGGCTACATCTGCTTACTCATGTTGACCATGCTGACCACGACTTTACAGGTTGGATTTGCAGATTGAGCATCCTGGAAGATGGCAGCCTTCTTAGAAGTGATCGTGACCTCTGGCCTAGTGGTCAGAGTATGTTTCTAAGCAAAAATATAGAGGATTTTTTTTTTTCTTTACAAAAATCCAGCCCAGACCCATGGGTTGGGTATGGCAAATCACCCTCTTCTGGGCTAGCATCTCCCAATGACAGATGTCCCTGACTGATCCCAGCTCTGTTTCCCACAGGTCAAGGATTAGGCCCCACGGTCTTCCCCAGCACCACAATCCAGGTAGTCACCACCAGGTAACAGGATACATAATGAAATCTGCTTGAGGTCCTGGACCTTAACTATGTTTCTCTAATTTTATTACCTCTCTTTTTCCTATAAAAAAGAAATCCTTCTATATCCAGTTGGGGGATTCTCATAAATCTGCAATCTGTATTTGCATTAATTCATCGAAAGCTTTGCTGCCTTTTGAAATCTCCCTAGTGTGTCTAACTGATGTTGGGACCAACATCTCACCGAGTCTGCTTGCTCACGACAGAGCTTCCAGATAAAGGCGGTCACTTGCTCAAGGTCACAAAGTTTCACAGAAGAGCTTCTCTACCTGTACCTGCTGCTTTTCCAACCACAGGCTTTTAACACTTACCCAAACACACACACCATTTCTCCCTGATCTGTAGGGACTCTGTTCAGCTTATGGAAGACATCCGGCAGGAGGTGTTTATGAATGTCTGGGGTTCACCTGCCCTTTATATCTCCTTGAACCCTTATACCAGCTGCAGGGCTTTGTACCTGGCAGACTCACCCTGAGTCATGAGTGTTTATTGTCTCTTACCCCTATTGAAAGAGTTTGTCTTTTAATGTTATTTCCCCAAAGCAGGATTTACACAAATGGTGTTGGCCCTTCTTTTCTGAAGCACAAACCATGGTGATCATGCTCTCTGCCTGTCCATCAGCTTCCACTCTCTAACTCTGGCCATGGCAGAGGCCTCATGGGGCATCAGAGATGCTCTCTGTGGTCTGCAGCTGGGCCCTGGACACACTGCTGGGCTCTGAAGAGACCACTTACGTGGCTGAAGCCCATCTGCAGGGGAGGATGTTCTGGATGTGGCAGGACATTCCAAGGCAGACCCCACCTGCCAGCTTCCAGAGGATTCTTACATGAAATGCTAGTGGTCCCATGACCTTCACCCTGTGCTTGTCTTAGTCAGCTTAGGCTACATGACAAAGTACCACAGACTGGGTGGTTTAAACAACAGACATTGACTTCTCAGAGTTCTGGAGGCTGGAAGCCCCAGATTAACATGCCAACATTCAGTGTCTGGTGAGAAACTTTTTCTCTCTGGCTTGGAGATGGTCCCTGTCTCACTGGGTCCTCACATGGTGGAGACACCAAGCTCTGGTATCTCTTCCTATTCTCCCAAGGGCACTAATCCCATCATAGGGCTCCACCCTCATGACCTCATCTAACACCAACCACCTCCAAAGGCCCCGCCTCCAAATACTATTATGTTGAAGGTTAGGGCTTCAATACATGAACTGGGGAGGACACAAGCATTCAGTCTGTCACAGGGCTCCATCAATGTCCTCCAGACTCTGCTGGCTTCATGGAGCAAAGGTGAAGGACAGCACATTGACTAAATCAGTCCTTCCGAATTTGGGCAGCACATCGGGTGCAGTCGGAGCACGGCCCAGGAATTAGGAGTTTTAAAACCACCCCAGGTGCTTCTAGTGAAGAAAGGTTTCTGGCCACAGGGTAACTGCATTGTTCATGCACTGCATTCATAAACCCCGAGTCCTCCCAGGGGGCTGGTGTCTGTCTGGCCGTAGGAGAATAATGATGCTGGCTGACAGTTTTGAGCACTCCTCTACACCATATGCTGGGCAAAGCATTTTCACACGTTAATGGTGTTAATCCTTGCAGTAACTCTTTCGAGGGAGAGGTCAATTCTTCTCCCTCTTCAAGATGAGGTGAGAAGGCCCTGGTACATGGCTAGCCAGTGATCTACACCCAGGCTCCCTTCACTGCTGAGCTTATGTCTCTGGCCGTTCGTCATTCTGCTTCTCCCAGAACTGCACAGAACAAATGCAGAATCTCCAACGCTCCCCCTTTGCTCCAAAGGAGGAAGAAGGGCTCCACTGAGGACATGGGGCATTTGGGAAGCTGGGAGGTAACTGGTAAGCTTCTGGTCCCTTTCTACTAGCTTCGAAAGGGGAGGCTTTGGGGGCTGTGCTGAGTGACCCACATAGTCACTGGGCCCTCTATTGGCTTCTCTCACTTGGCCTGCACAGTGGGTGGGGGTGAGGGACCGGTTCTGCATCCCTCGGCGCAGGTGCTTGGAAGGCAGAGTTCTCAGAGCCTGTAGATCTGCCATCTCGGGCAGTGGCTCCTGGCTGGGCTGAGCAACACTTGGCCCGTGAGGCAAAGCCACTTGGCCCGGGAAGCTGCACCCTGCAGGACAATGCTGGCCCCTCTCTGGGAAGCACAGAGCACTTGTTCCCGAGAACCAATGACCAAGCTAGTACTCGGGGAGTTTCCACTCCATTTCCCTGCATTATCCCTGGTCCGTGGATAAACAAAAAAGCAATAATAGCTCTTGTGGTGTTTTAATTGGTATTGGCTGTGTTTTAATTAGCAAAAGAAATAGCAGGAGGGAGGTCAGAGGGGGCTCTTCTCTAACTGCCACCTTGTCCCGGAAATCGTGCCTCCCAGGGACGGGGCGGCAGCCCTCACTGAACCGCCCAGGTAATTCATTCACAATCAGCATCTCCTCTGGAAGCTAAGTCAGGGCACCTGGTTAACATCTTGGGTTTAGGAAAATAGTATGTGTTAGTTAAACAGACACAGAGGTTCTACAGCTTAGCAGGATCCACGAGTCCTGGGAACAGTAATTTTCAGTTTGAGAAGCAAGCCTGTCTTAGATGGAGAGGGGTCAGAGGGCGTGGAGGGATGGTCCCTGCCCTTGAGAGGAGACAGAGCGGCTTGCCTCCCAAAACCCGCCCCAGGCGGTTGTGAGATCTAGGACAAACCGCCCCTCGCCACAGATTTCCAACCTGAGGCCCTTAGACTAGATTCACAGAGGCAGGGAGGGGAGTGGACCCATGATTAGAATCTGGGGGGCGGGGACTGGGAAGATCTCCGTCATTTTAAAAAGCTAATTCATAGAAGGGGCCGCAGAAACTGTGGAAGTTTTCCAACAGAAGGAAACTTCCGGGGGAGGCGGGGAGGGAATGTAACGTTTCTGTAGATGTGCTTTATGTCTGTTTGAAAATATTTTTGAAGAGGCCATGACATATTTATGTGTAGCAATCAGTGGCGTGGTTAAGGAAACACGAAAAGCCTGGGAAGCTCCCTACTCTTCCGTTCCTGATTTTATTCATGGGAAGACCCATTGAAATAAAAACCCAAGGGGCATGTAACTTGCAATAACATTTGGGTCGTTTGCAGAATCTTCAAGCCACCTCCATTTATCCCAGCATTTATTAAGAACCTACGCAGAATAGCCCGATGCCCAGCACCGCCATCCACAGACGAGCCAGGCAGGAGGCTGACCAAGCGGACCCGGATCTAGCTGGGTTTTCTCCGTCCAGATGGTATCTGAGACCCCACATCCGAGACGCCGTCCCTCCAGCTGGGTGTGCAGCCTGACTTCCTGCTCGCTCTGCCCTCACGTCGCCCCCCTCCCTGTCAGCTCCCACACAGCTAAAGAGCTGTTTTATTTCTATTTTTCCAAACATGAACTGGCCCACCTCACTTCCTGCCCAGGCTCCTCACCTTGGCCTGCTGGGTGTCCCTGCCCCCCACCACCACTCAGGACCCCAATTCCACGGGCTTGGAGCTGGACTTCAGGTATTCTTTCCAGAGATTCAATTCCAAAGTGCAGGGTGCTCCTCCAAGGAAGGAGACACCCACTGAGCTGGGGATGACTGGTGCGGAGGGTTGTACAGGACTGGGGGCATCCAGCTGGGTTTAAAGATGCGAAAAGTGTTTAAAAGTAGAACCAGGAAGGGCATTCCGGACAGAACAGCAGGAGCAAAGCGCAGAGGCCAAGGGAGGTCCTGAGTGGGGGCAGGGAAGGTGGGGTCTCATCCCCCAGGAGTAAATGACAAATGTCAAGAAAGCAGCCCAGCTTGGGGCTGAGGAGCTTGGACTGTGCACGCCGCCACACTGAGGGCCCGAGCACCCATCGCTGCAGCTGACCTGAAATACACGGAGAGATTTGGAGGGGAAGTCAAGCTTCTGTCACACACTCCATCTCTTCCATCACTCTATCTAAAGGAGCCTTCCTTCGCCTCTCAAACTCACCCCACTGTGGGGTGCCCTGGGCGTGTGTGTGAGAGACGGAGGGAGGGTGAGCACACATTCGGGGGGAAACCTTGTGATCCACTAACTCATCAAAGGTTGTTGTTTTGCTGCTGGGGATTTGCCCCCATTCTCACCCCATCTTCTCCCCAAGATATCATATTTCTAAAGCTGTCTAATTTCTCTTTTGGCAATGCTCTTGCTTTTCAACATTCCTTAAAACGTGGCTCCTGGCGTGGGGCCCATTCTGAGCTGGGCAGCAGTGGCAAATACTTCTGCTTCGTTTGGGAGACTGTGCATCTTTACCTTGGATACCAGTACACCCAATCTTCCAGACGTCACCACATGTGTTAACATTGTGGAGCTGAGACAGGATTTTACTGACGGCAGTCAAATATTTCGTATTTTTCTATTAATTCCATTTAGCAAAGATTCCCTCTTTCCCTCCTCCCTTCCCTCCTCCCTCCCTCCTCTCCCCTCTCCCTACCCTTCCTCATTCCACAGACATCAGGCTGCAGGGCATTCTTCCAAGCGCTAATGATGGAGCAGGGGATATGTGTGGGAACGCCCTGCTTGTGGGGCACATGATCCAGGGAGAGTATTTGAGATCTTGACTCTGTCACTAAATCGATCAGCCTGCCCCCTTTCCCACCATAGCTCCTGTCATCTGGAAATGAGCTCTCCAAAGAGCTCCCAAGTCATACGTAAAATCTTGCACCGGACAGGCCCCAAACACTAAAAATCCTCAAGCAAAGCTAGAGAACCGTCTTGCGGGTTGAGAGCTCCCTGCACCCCACACCTGGGCTTTCTTCCAAAATCACCTGCTCTCAAATCGCCTGACATGTTCTGCTTTGCTTTAGAGTGTCCTGGGCATTTATCTCATCCTCTGCCTTCCCTGCACCAGATGGGAAGTCTGCCCACCCTGCCCGCCACCGGCTGTGTGACCAGGGACCAGCCAGTTGCTTCTCCACTCTTCACTGTGCTTCTCTAGAACATAAGAGAATGCCTTCTTCGTTCAGGGGTGTAGTCAAGGTGACCGAAAGGCCTACGCCTGAGCTGTCTGCTGGGAGGTCCTCCTCCTGGCGAACTTCCAGTCTTCCTCAGCTGATCCAACAGTTCGATTACATACCCTGCTTCCCTTACAGCCTGTATCCCACCTGTTATTAAATAAGTAGTTGTGTGCATTTTTACTTCTGCCTGTCTTCTCTCGTTCTAGACCATTGGTCCTAGGAACACAAGGCCCACATTTGTGTCCCAATCACCTAGGACAGCGCCTGGCACTTGGTGTATGCAGAATAAGTATTGTTGAAGAGACAGAGAAGTGCATGACTTAATTACTGATTTGATGCATTCATATATGGTTTGTGCCTTCATTTCTGTAAAATGTTAGGAAATAAGATTCTGAGTCAGTAATGTAAGACAAAAATCAGACTTGGCTTTTGCACATGGCAGCTTTGCCAACCTCATAAACCCACCAGAAGTGTAAAAGCTAAGTGCATCAGATTGGGATAAGTCAGCCAAACAAATGCAAACCAGGATTGATTGTGGAAAGTCAGCTGAGAAATAACAGAGTCCGTTCTATGCCACCTTAGGATTGAATGCATATGAAATGCCCATCTTGCCAAACTGCCTTCAGCCGATTTTTGCAAACAGTCCAGAAACCAGGAAACTCTCTGACTCAAGGAAGAGTCAAGACATCCATGAGTGATCCTCTCCAAAGGATTTCAAAACACCAAGCAGAAATGGTACTCTTCAGATGCCTTCTGTACGCAAGAAGAGTTCCAAGCTATTGCTTGCTGTCCTCCAACTGCTTTTCTGATGAGCAACAGAACGTTTGCTTTTCTTCTAATAGATCTGTCATTTTACTTCAAGTGTCCAGTACTATTGACCCATGGAACCTCAATTTCAAAGCCATTAAAATCTAATTTTCCACACTGTGCCCCTAAGAGATTGACTAACTTTCAGAGAATAATTCATTTTCTTTAAGAAAAAAAATGCATATCTCTCTATATTTTATTTTTATTCTTTAAAATAAGTCAAAGGACATTGCTGTCAGCCCCTCTGCTGTTACCCTTTCACTGTCTTTCTTGCAACAGAACATAAGCACTCCTCTGACAGAGTAAGATTTGGTCACCGTGGAGGGAAGGCTGTATTTATGCAGAGAACTACCACTTACTGATGTATCATAAAGGACCCACTGTCATGTTTCACCATCGGGAAAGCAGGGAAGAAGGCTCAAGGTTATTTGGTGTGGTTTTTTTTTAAAGATTTTATTTATTTACTTATTTGAGAGAGAGGGAGAGAGAGAGCTCAAGCAGGGGGAGGAGCAGAGGGAGAGGGAGAAGCAGACTCCCCACTGATCAGGGAGCCCAACACGGGGCTCGATCCTAGGACACTGGGATCATGACCTGAGCTGAAGGCAGACGCCTAACCCACTGAGCCACCCAGGTGCCCCTCAAGGTTATTTGTTTTGGAAAATAGCAGATGTGTCAAAAACTGAGCAGAAAAATGCTTCCAAAGGAAAAGTATCTTCCCAAAAATTTCAGGGAGTTCAAGAATCTAAAGGTTAATCTTTTTCGAGTATTAAACTAAGCCTCTCCCTTTAAAATTCTGGGATCAGGACACCTACCAAGCGGTCATGCAAGCAGGTGTCCACGGACCCATGTGCAGAAATCTCAGATCAACGGATGATAATCACGTGACTACCATTAGGTGGAACCCATTCAACATACTCCTTCACAATCAAATGCAACAGGGGGTCCTGGAAACAAAAAAGGACATGAGTGGACAAACTGGGGGCAAATCAACCAAGGTTTGGAGTGGACCTACTAGTGTCGTATCAATGATAACTTCCTGGTTTGGGTAATGGTACCTCGGTTACATAAGGCATTAACATACAGGGCCGTGGGGTGAAGGGTCTGAGTCAATGCTCTGTATACTTTTGCAACTTTTCTGTAAGTCAAAAATTATTTCATAACAAACATTTAGAAGGAATATGTACTGTATATATTCAGAAAGGTTGGAAAGCCAGAGAACAAACCACCCTCATAATCATATGGGATATGAGAGCCAGTGAGGGCCTCGTTCCAGAAGTCCTTCGGTAGGGTGGCTTCAAGCCCATGGGAGGAGTGCTAGAGTCCAAAGCACTGTAACCTCAGGGCCACGGTTTTTACATAACCAGGCTACGGCTCCCGTGTGCACTCTGATCCCTGGGAAATGTTGGCAGCTGCCCATTATTGGGTGCAGAGGGTCACACCAGAGCCCTGTGGTGCTGATTGCACACTGATTGACTCAGAGTCAAAGCCCAAGACGTGCTCATGAGGTTGAGTCCCTCAGGGCTGAACACACCAGCTGAACACACCAGCCACAGGATTTCCAGGAGTGTGTTTCACAAGAACAAACCTCCAACCTAAGGAGGGTGCTTGGGTTGGTCCCGAAACACTGATGTCGTAAAGACGGGTAGTTTTACGTGACCGCGAGGATGATCTGAACAGAGGTAGCACATTCAGAAACGACGTCTAGGGGTCTGGAGAGGAGGTGAAGTTAGCAGCAAACATGTCACAAAGTACCTGGTATACCCAGGTGGTTTGGAAACAGGGCAGTACAATCAGGGGGTGGCAAGAAGCCCTGGGACGACCACCAACTTCCCCCATCCCCCAAGGGGTAAGTTTTTCTCTTGCGCCTTCATTCTATGTAAAACCAAATGAGCCCAAGTTTCGTCTGAGCTCTGCAATCCAGAAGCCCTCCACGCAGCCCCACTGGCTCAGGAGGGGACCCCGTGAGGGGCTACAGCGGGGCACGGGGGCTCTGCCTCGCCCTGGCCATGCAGCTGGGCAGGCGACCCCCGACTCTGTGCGCCCCCTCCTCTCCAACATGAGTCGGAGGGACTCTGCTGTGCTTGATCACGTGGGGGTTCGGCACAGTGATGCTCCAAATCCCCCGCAGCACACCCGGGCCAAGAAGGAGAGCTCTGTACGTGTCGGAGGTTGTCACTGTTTGTGGTCCTGGTACAAGCAGCAGGACACAGGGCCTTGCTCTGGGGTAAAGTCCTGGAATAGGAGGAAAACCAAGCTGAGACCACCCCGCGATCTGCGCTTCTGCACCCAGAGAGCGTGCAGAGTTGGAGGGGACTCCAAAGAGGCAGGGCTGGGAAAGAGAAGACACTGGGGGAACAGACAGAAACTGTTTCGATCCGTAAACCAGAGAGGCAGGTGCGGCTCCGCTCGGGAGGATGCCTTTCCAGGCCCTGCAGCTCAGTCCTCCATCCTTCTGGGTGCCCACCCACACACTCAACCCCTCTGGGCGCTCACAGCACTTGTCCTGTAAACGTGGAGGGCAGCGCGTTGTCTGAGACTCCCACAGCTCCTTCTCACACTGCTTTCAGGAAGCTTGAACTAATAAAACATAAAAATAAGAGAACTTGGAACAAAGATGTGGAGAAGTACTTTGAAATTGCTTATGAATGCTTCTGGAAAGTCATTTCAGCAAATGGGAAATGCCCATGCTCTGCAAGCCCTGTCTTTATCTCAGGCATGGGAGCGTGCTCCTTCGGTCCCGGCTGGTGGAGGCCGGGTGTGGGCTGTGCCTCGGTGCGGGCGGGGTGTCTTCCGCATGTCACTCGTTGAATCCCCACGGGTTCCCCAGGGACAGGTGTGACTGTCATTCTCATTTGACAGATGTGACCATGGAGGTTTAGCGGGGGGTGGGGGAGTGGGGGGATGGGGGGAAGGGGTCTGCTCAAGGTCACGCAGTTCAAGCCTGCAGGCTCTGTGCCGTCCGGGGACTCAAGACAACAGGGGCTCATGCCCCTCCACGGATGTGACTCCCTTCGCATCTGTCCTGTTGCGCACAGAAGACACTCAGTAAACTCAGTGTGCGCTCTTGGGCGCAGCGCGCCCGGCTGGACTCTGAGCCGGAGGGCTTTCATTGTTCCGGTTACCACCATCCTGGTGAGTTGTGCATGGCTTGGGTCTTGTGTGGGGACCCAGGAGCCAAGGGAAAGCGAGCCCTGGGTCTCCGCTGCTCCTAGCTGCGCGCTTCGAAATGTGCATCACGCCGAGTCTGCAGGCTCACGTCTCTGACAAAGTTGAAAATTTAAATTCTCATTAGGCAGAAGAGTCTGTTCCACACTTATTTCATCTGGGTGAGAAGTGCTAGAGGGAGCGCAATCAGACGGAATTTGCTCAAGTGTCTTTCAGAGGCGCATGCTGGGGGAAGCAGCTGCAGCAGGGACGGTCTCCTGCCTTCAGCTCCCTCACTCAAGGCCATCTGTTTGCCCACAAAGACATGTGTCCCTACGTCATTCTATATATACCTCCTCTCTGTCGCTCTCTCTCTCACACTCACACACACACTCACGCAGACACATGCTCACACACACAAACACAGTCTTCTCCCGAGGCAAAATTTGTACATGTAATCAGCATTTCCATATGGCCAAGTTCATCTGAATGTAATCTGAGCGAAGAATCTAAATTTGGTCCAAAGAAACCCTGAGGTCCTGGGTAGTGTGAGTGTGCAGGTGCACACTCACACACACACACATCTCCCCACCTCTGCTGCATCCCTAGCCCTTCACCTGAGGCGCAGACGTCCTTCCGTGCATGGGGCAAAGAAGAGGATATCTTTGCTCTCATTCATCAGGCCTGACAACCTTGCAGAAGAGAGGAAGAGTAGGAGCTGCTCTATCCCTTTCAGCTTGGAGGCTAAACTTCAAGGACACATCCAGTCAACTCAAGGGCAAAATGGCTTAATCAAGCCCAGCTCACCAGACAGCAGCCCCTCTCCCGCACGCTGGCCATCTTCGTCTCTGCCAGGCCCCCATGCACACACCCATGGAATGCCTGGCGCCCTCTGGGGTGTCTGCCTCCTCTCCCCCGTCCCCCGTGGCTAAACCTCAAGCCTCGTCATTCATGGTTCACATCTCTGCGCTTTCTCTACTGTCTGCGTTCCCGCCTTCAGCCCTGTGTTCGAGATCCCACGGACAAGGACCGACTGTCCCCTGCACTGCCATTCCGTACCCTACATCCAGCACGAGCAGATAAATCCATTTTCTGTGAACACCACTTTGAAACCACTCCTTGCTCAGAACTTTCAATAACCCCCCATCAGCTGCCGGACAAAATCATCCAGCCCAGGACCCATAGCAGGAGCCCCTTCTTTGACCTTCCCAGCGGCGAGACATCCAGCCCCCCTCTCACACAGAAGAAGAGCAGCAAGGCAGAGTTACCTTGGCCCTGGAGCTCCTGACACCTGGGTTTGAGTGTAAGGCTCCCTCAGCTGACTCTCTCTAACACCGCCTGGGTAACAGGCGGGTTTCCGGCACACAGCCCGTGCGGATGGATGTTGCTTGATTAGAGCGGATGGTGGTGGGGATTAGGAAAGACTCACCCTTACCACTGAGTGGGCGAGCGTGCAGAGGGTAGAAGCGAATGATACGCAAGCACCAAGCACCGGGATAGCAGAGGGCGCATCCCACGAGTGCCGCTCTCCATGCTCAAACCGTTCACGAGGACTTTGCTTTGCCTCTAGCTGACTCACACCCAGGCCCGCTTGGAACAGCTGGCAAACGATGCAAGCTTGTTCACCTCTGTCCCTGGAGGCCGACCACCACTGCAAAGGCAGGTGGCCGGGGCATGGCCAGGGAGTGGCACCAAGCCCCTGCCCTCGGGAACCAAGCTCTCCTCACTGCTTGGGCCCTGGACGCAGACATGAGCTGCTGCAGGGTCCCAGGCACTGTGCAGGAGACCCACAGGAACACCTGTGAGTGGAAGCGTGGTCAGGCCCCAGGAGGGCGGGCCGGGCCAGCCCCGGGTCCAAGTCCTCCTCCAGCTAGTAGACCTCAAAAGGAGAGATCTGTCTGCTCTCCTTGAGAAGTGGTGATTTGTATTCCAGCAAAATTACACAGCAACTCAGAGTGGATGAAGATTCTGCTTAATATTTTCGGTAATGATAACACTTTGTAGGACAAGTGCTTTTGAAGACTCAGAGATGGGGGAATCTGGAGTGGCATTTTAAATGGGGCTGTTGGACAAGATTTGCTGCGGCCCTAGTAAATGTCACACATCTCACCAGCTGGGCCAAGAGGCTTATTAGACATGTTTCCCCCAAACCTGATTAAATTGAAAAATGCCTTTTGAATATGTGGTTCTGTTTTCTATTATGTCAGACGTGTAGGAGAGAAACAAAGAGAACGGGTGGGAGAAGGAGGCAGAGGGGGCCTCGGGGGGCTGGAGGCTCCTGTTTCGGGGCATGTGTGTGGAGGAAGTGAGAAATAGCCCAGGAGGCCCCGGGGGGAGAGCAGCTCTCTGAGCAGAATAAATACTTTGGAGGGGCTGGAGTTGGAGAAACCTGCACCGCTTACAAAGTGGAGTGGGGTGGTTGTGGCTGGCTGGCCGGCGGGCCCTCTCCAGAGCAGTTAGGGCCCTCGTGGGGAACCGTATTTATGTTGGAAGACAAGATCACTCAGCCTACAGAATGCATGTGGCATCAGCTGGGCTCCGAGTGGCTTCGGTTCCAGCCCAGCAGCTGGATTCCCATTGCAAGCTGTAACAAATTAGGACAGGGTCCAGTTGAACCCCCAGGTGGGGCTGTGAGGACCATGAGGGGAGGTTGAGGTACTGGGCCACTGGGCCATTGGAATCGCTCAGATAATGGGCCAGGGCGCATCTCCGCCAGTGAACAAACCAGAAATCGGTCCT
This sequence comes from Leptonychotes weddellii, assembly GCF_054177405.1. Lineage (NCBI taxonomy): Eukaryota > Metazoa > Chordata > Mammalia > Carnivora > Phocidae > Leptonychotes > Leptonychotes weddellii. The sequence goes on from NC_138372.1 coordinate 2,988,961, forward strand.
AAAATCAGGCATATTTGGCACCTCACTCTATACACAGAAAATACAAGAATGTTGGTGTGTGGCCAGAATTAAGCAGGGCTCCGGGACTGTGAGTCACAGAAGCCTGTGACAGCAAGCACGAAGAGCAAGAGCCAAGGACATGGAGGGGCAGAGGCTGAGGGTTATTAAGAAGGGCGGGGGTGTCTCCCAGGACCCAGAGGTGGGCACGCGTGGGGCTTCAGGAGGGAGTTCTGGGGACGGGGACGTGGTGTCCCCATGGCTCCCATTTCCACTCCTCCAGGAACATCCGCTACTCTCCTTCTCTCTGAAGATGTCTGGCTCCCTCGGCTCAGGACGGGTCTGCACTCTGAAAAACGAAGTTTCCAGTATGGATTCCAAACTGCCAAGGGAGGGGGTATGCATGGCTCAGCGGGGGTCCCCTTGTGGCCCCATCATGTGTGGTTACAGAGGGGCTGGGCCACACAAGGGCTGTGGGCTCATCACAGGGCAGGCGGTACCTGGGAGACATCGTACGGATGTTCACGGTAGGTAAACCTAAAAGAAGGCAGGGTGGCAGCTGATGGCCTCTGGCGACCTCGAGCCAGCAGAGGAGGGCCTGAAGCTCAGTCCAGGTCAGACAGCAGCAGGAGAGGGGTTTTTTGGACCCTCTATGGGGTCAGACCCCTCAGCCCCTTCTGCTCTCCATAAATGCTTCACCCACATGTCTCTCCTGGCCAAGCCCATGCCTTTTACAAACCCACACCCACCCCCAGGACCACCGTGGGCAGCTGTGCAGGACATAAAGTCACGATGCCCCCTGACGCCTCTGCCCCATCGCCCGCCCCCGCCCCTCTGGGATCCATGCCGCTGGGAGGGTGGGAGGGCGGTCTTGTCCACCCCTGAGGCCTCACTGCCCCGCAGGGCAGTGTCCCCGAGGAGGCATTCGCATCAGTGTGCGTGGGCCGCCATCACAAAGCACCCCAGGCCCAGCAGCCTAAATGGTAGACATCTATTTCTCCCAGTCCTGGAGGCTGGAAGTGAGATCCAGGTGTGGGCAGAGCTGGTTCCTCCTGAAGCCTCTCTTCTTGGCGTGCAGACACCGCCCTCTCCCTCTGTCCCCACACGGTCGTCCCCCTGCGTGTCTGTGCCCTAACCTCCTCTTCTTCCCAGGACACTCAGACTGCATCAGGACCCGCCCTAGTGACCTCGTTTACCTTAATCGCCTTTTTAAAGGACCTCTCTCCAAATACAGTCACATTATGAGGTCCTGGGGGTTAGGCCTTTAACAGGGGAATTCGAGGGGGCACAACTGCCCCTTGATAGCATTCCGTAAAGAGTCACTATGAACTGAAGCCTCAGTCTAAATGCAGCCAGCGAGCCAAGATGGGAGGCCGTGCGCAGGATTCCATGCTGTTGCAACCCCACACATTTACCGGAACGCAGCTCTGCACCTGCCTTCCAATTGCAAGCTTCTCTCTGATGCTTCCCTGACGTCCCAATCTCGCATCGCAGTCTGACACCCAGAAGTGATTCTTGTACCGTGAGATGTGTGGTCCGGCGATCCTCCCCGAGAATCTGCCCACGATTGCAATCGAGGGCTCCTCCGGTGAACAGTGAAACACCTGTGCCCCTCCCGCCCCTCCCCCCACATGTCAAATTCCAAACACACACTCACAGTGTGCGCACGTCACAAACATACGTGTGAGCATCCCTGGTAATGGCACCACACTATTTTGTTAGTGCAGATGAGCATCGTCTGGGCACACAGGGCAGGTGTCCTGATAAAAGGAGGAACCGTGTTCACGTGGCAGAAGGCTGGCTGTCCTCGGATGGGTTCCTGTTACCTTTGAAGCTGATATGCTCACACGGGGCTCTCTGCCACGGGACATTGCACTGTGCTGAAATCATCCTGGGTCCTGCACACGGGCTCAGGCCATTCGAAAACACACAATGTTAGGAAAACAGCAGTTGTCAATATAATTCTCTTAACTGCCAACACAGAGGGAGAGATGAACGAGGCGCCAGATGGGATTATGGAAAGTGTCCTGGAATGGGTTGCAACGCAGCACATCGAAGCTGTTTGCGATGCACCCATCATCTTAATGCACTTTCTGAACTTCCTTTGAAGAAACTGAGTATTTTTCTGTGCTCTGATTTTTGATGTGGAAATCGCCCGCTGCTCTCAGGTCACGCAAAGTGATAAAATTATATGCAAGCTTACAATCGGATATAATCTGGGGGATGGAAACATGTGTGGAAGGATGCAAGAATTCCTTTTGCATTTGCGAATTGCAGTGCTGAGTTTATAGCATCAACTAGTATGCTTTAAACGGGCTTTTTAACTTAAAAATGAGTCCCCTCGCGCACAATCTGAATATACATTATGAGGGATTTAACAGGAAGCTGCCAACATCATATCATTTTCTCCTGCTTTTCCGACTCTGAGTCCCTCTGGCAAAGTCGCCGGCTGGGTGGCTTTCTTCCCCTTTGGCATTTATCAGCCTTTTGGTTGCTTCCTTCTCTTCTTGGGATAATTCGATTTTTTTGAGGCAGTAGCTATTTAAAGAGATAGCCAAAATACCACTCCGGCTTTTCTTTGGTGGCCGTGTTTTATCTATTAATTTTTTGTTCCTTTACTGACCCCAATGGAAACACAATGGATGGAGTGAGAAATTCGTATGCTTCTAGAAGTTTCTTCTCCAGGTTTCTGTATCTGTTCCCATGATGGGTTGTTGGCAGTTTAGGAACACATCTACTTCGTTCAATCACAGAGAAATAATCTCAGATATTATAAAGACAAAGTTGATATTTAAAGAATGCACAGCAGCAGAGCTCACCCATCTGCAGACAGAAGGAGGGGCCCTTCTCTAGAGGCACCTGATGGAACATATGCAGCTTGTTACCTGCTGGGCACTGGAGCTGCCACAGGCCAGGAGGAGGATGGGCCACACCCCTGCCTGCCCTTACAGGGCAGAGGGTAGCTGAGCTCCAGACCTGCAGCATCCAAAGGTAGAAAATGAGCAGCACCCTGAAAGGGGCTTTATAAGGCACCTAACGTTCAGAGAAGGTGTCTGGAACTTCGACGCTTCTCCCAAAGGAAAGGGAAGAGGGGGGAGAAAAGCTACTTTTTAAATTTGTCAATAATTCCTGAAATATAATTGGGCATCAAACATCTTTGAGGAAGCACATTCCCCCCCGCCTTCTCCTGCCTGCGCTACCTGAGGCCACACCCACCCACAGAGCACCTGCGCTCTGCACCTGTCCTGGGGAGTGCCCATCTGGGGAGTCCTGTCCGGGGAGGCGGGCCACCTGTGATGGTGACTGTTCGGGTGAGAAAGGGGCCAGTCTCAGACAGCGAAGTTCTCTGTTGGTGCCCTCTGCAGCTTGGGCAGAAATCAGGATGGGATTCTTGGGGAAACAGATAGAAAATATAGAATGTAGGTTTATTTTTGAAACCGGTGACAGATGTCTGTATCAGTTTCTAATGAGAAACAGATGGCACCCTCAAAATGGGTATTGGAGGAAAATTTAGGGAAGAAATCATTCACAAAGGTGTGAGCAGCGTGTAGGGAAATAGCGGGGTCCTGCAATAGTAACAGCTGGTCTCTAGGCCTCAGAGACGGGCACTGAGCAGCTTCTGGAACCAGAGACACAGAGGGTGGGAGGGGAGGAGAAGCGTCTCCTGGGAGCTGATGTCTCCGGCTGAGGGTCCCACCATACAGGGACCCCAAGACAGAACCAATGAGATAGATACCCAACCCTCTCTTGCCCTGTCTCCTGTAAGCACTCCCAACTGGTCAATCCCACTGGAGAGCCAAGGGCCTGGGGTCCATAAATACAGGGCAGCCTCCCTAGCACAGAGCCAGGTGCGGCAGGGAGGAGAGTGTGCTGTGGTGGTCAGCAGGTGGCCAGCAGGCTGAATGTGGTTAGCAAGCTTTTCCTCCTACTCTGGGGGTCATTTCTTCCCCATTTCCTCTGTGGGCTTGCTTTTCTCACTCCCGGAGAGCTGTGGTTCTTGGGACACCAACCTCAGCCTTATGACCACTCCGCATATTCTCTGTGTGTCCTGGGATTTCAATCACCGGGTGTCTCCAAAATCAGTACCCCCCACATTAACCCCTGTCCTGAGTCAACCAGACTTCTAATTGCCAACCAGAGCGTGCCATCTCTGTGTCCCCAAGCCACCACTTAACACCATGGCATGTCCAAAACTCTACCCCCTACAACTCTCTACCAAATGAGAAGCTCAAACTCACCCTGTCCCTTACTTTCCCCATAACCCACACCTGGAGAGTCATCCTTTCCCTTCGTTTGCTCCATTGTGCACACGCAGGTGACCTCTCCTCTCCTCTTCTGTTTCCACTGACTCAGCGAGGTTTTTGTCATCCTGCATCCGGTCTTCCCTGAGCGTAACCACCAGACCTAAGCCCATAACTCGCGGGTCTGCTCAAGCTCTCATCGAGCACAGCCCTGTTCGTAGTCACAACCCCGGTGTCATACTTCTGCTGAACACTGAACAGTTTTCACAGTGTATTATAGGTGCGGTGCCTCTAGAAAAAGTGACTTGTTGTGAATGAAATTAAAAAGTAAAATGCTGTGAGTGAGTCCCTTTACAAAGTTTGATGAGCATGAAGGAACTTTGGAGGGTGATGGACATGTTGTACAGCTTGATGGTGGTGGCGGCTGCCCGGGTGAATGCACCTGTCAAAGTCACCCAGCTGTGCCCTCGAAACGGGTGCACCTCACTGCATGTAAATTATAACGTTGGTTCTTTAAAAAGTTAATCAGGACAGTTTCAAGGTTAGCTGCATTCTGAGGTTGCACTCACTCCTTTGTAATCTTACACCCTTGGATTGGTTAGAGTGATTACTGCTGGCTACCACAACAAAGAGGCCCCCATCTCAGCAGGCTGGTAACACCAGAGTGTTGTATTTGGCTCACATCCTGCTGGGTGCTCCAAGACAGACTTCTAAGTGATAAGTCAGGGAGCCAGTCTCCTCTCGTTGCATCCCGAGGCTCTGCTCTCTGGGAGCACTTCCTATGATCGTCCACATCCAGCAAGCAAATGGTGAGAGCACAGAGACTAACTCAGACATTCGAGAAGTTGGGGCTGGAAGCGTCCAACATCCCTTCCACCCACACCCCAGCAGCGAGAATGAGTCAAACCGCCCTGCCTAGATGTCTGGGGCTGTGGGCTTCTGCATGTCCGGAGGAGAAGCGATGTGGTGAGCATGTCCCTTTGCCCCTACTGCAGCTGCCTGGACAGGGGCATAGCAGGTGGCGTTGGAAGCATATTCTCAGTTCCCAGGAACTATACAGAAGCCACAGCCTACTTTACCTAAAACAGCCCCCCCCCCAAAATTGTACATGCCTTTAAAATGTACAGAATGCATGAATCATTGGAGTACTTGATTCCCTCACAACACCGTGGAGGGTGTGTGCAAACCCACACACGTTCAGAGGCACGTATCAGACATGCAAAGACCATCCACCACGTGTCACAGGGATGGGGCTGGGAGCTTCCAGCTGCAGCTCCAACATTCCCCAGGCCCAGCTCTGATGGAAGGGGACTTCAGCAATCAGCTGCCCATGGAAGCGGGGTTGGAGGAATAATGGGCAGAAGCAGGGACATCAGCCGGGGGTGTCAGGGGTTTCCGGACACCACCAGAGTCCAAGCTAGAGGTATAACACCCAGGAGGAGGTTCACTAGCACCTCAAGAACATCACCCCGGGTCCTTGGACTTCCTGGGATACTTCTCTTCTGCGGGCTCCATCCATCCACCACGGAGTCAAAGGTCCAAAACACATGGTGTTCTCTGAGAGTACCGCAAAGGGATGAGGAGTCTTGAGAAAGAGGATGATGCCTACCTCCTCCTTCTTTGTCTGAATTTTGTCAATAGAGAGCCGTATTAATCATGTTTTTACTTTCTGTATCTTATGATGATTTGACATCTTAAAAATCTTGCTGGCTGGGGAACAACTGCCCCTTCCACGGCCAGCCAGTTCAGAGAGATGGCAAGCACTTTGAAGGGGGCATGCTTTTCATATCCAAACCAACCCAGGGCTGGTTGGGTCTATACCCCCAGCCACCCTCTTCACCTGCCTTTCATGCAACAAGCCAACACTTCCCCCACCCTAAATCATCCCGGGTTCAGGCACCAGGCAACTAGCAATGCATCTCCTCTTAGGAAATGCAAGCAATAAATCTTTCAAGGGCACTAGCTTCTCCATGTGGTCACTAGGTCACCCCCATGAATTAAAATCCTGAAGGTACGAACTGAACAAGCGTCAGTTAATGCTTTCTGCAGTTCTGGTTCCATGTGATGCTGTGAACACTAACTCTGCCCACCTTCCAGAGCTTAACTCAGTGCCACGTCACACCTGGTAGGCCATCACACACACCTGCTTACGGTCACCCAAAATCCAGTTGTGCGGCACTGTCTACTACCAATCCATGCTGATGCATGGTGCTGGGGCTGTGGACACAGCCGTCTTCTGTGGGTTTAGCATCCACGAGCCACGAACAAGAGCAGTGTTTTTATTATTAATGAACATGCTGATTCCACCTCACACCTGCGGAGCTCTGGGTACCTTTCAGAGCAATTTCGCAGCCTCGCATGTGGTCCTAAGAACCCCTGTGGGTGGGCAGAACAGCCACTGCTATTTCCATCTGACTTACAAGGAAATAGGGACCAGAGGGTGAGCTGGCTTGCCCAAGGACACACAGCTGGTCACCAATCGTGCCAGGAGCCATCTCTGCAAGATGCCACTTCCCTTTACCCTGAACTTCCTGTTTGTTTTATCCATATTTAAATACACACATCCATGAAGGAAGGGTGATAAGGACAGCTGAAAACCACACGCAGTCACTGTGTGTCTTGCTGGGAGAAGCCACAGCTTTGTCTCCACCGGGGTTCTATCATAGGGACCGTCCCCACTTGCCCAGAGCCAGACAAGGTACTGGCATCAGGGTTGGAAATGCACAGAGAACAGACAGTGACCAGGCCCCACAGACCTCATGGTTTCATGGGGAAGATGAGCCACAAGCACAGAGTGACCAACATACACACTCGGAGCTGGGATGGGCGCTGGGCTCAATAGGACAGGGTGCCGTGTGGTCCCCCAGGGACAGGGGCCCCAGTGTGGAGGGAGGCAGCCCCTGGAGAACTGATGCGTCTACAGAGGCCAGAGGATGGGGGGTGAGTAGCAAGGCAAGGGGGAGCTGAGAGTGGTAGGCCGAAGGAAGGAAAGCTCCAAACAGCGAGGACAGGGGTGGTAAGCCCCCATGGCAAGAAGGAGCACGTGGCCGTGGAAGCCCAGAAGGATAGCTGGAAGGACGGCGAGAGAGAAGGGGGCAGTGGAGGAACATGGGGCTAGAAGGGCAGGCACGGCCATCAAGCCAGGCTTCGGAGGCCATGTCCAGGAATTTGATCTTTGTTCTAAGTGTCCTGAACTGTCTGGGAAGATGTCAAGCAAATGGGATGATCTGATCACCTGCTTTTTGCACTCAGGGAATGGGTGGAGAAGGTGAGCATGAAAACAGACGCTAGAGAGAAGGCTGAGGCTAGCGTCCGAGACAGAGATGGCTCTAGACAATGCAGAAACCTTGAGAAGACTGTCTGGGGCCCTGACGTTGAGGTCATGTCTTCCAGGAGCCCCAGGAGCCCCCTTCAATCACACAGCACCCACACAATTTATGTTCAGGGGCTCCATCCCTCCAGCTGCTCTGGCACATCTTGCGGGGACCTCCAACAGCTCAGCCACTTGGCGGGTGACAGATAGCTCTGGAAGGAAACCGATGTTCCAGATGGGGATGGCCAGTTTAATTTGCAGCTTCTAAATCTATACAGATACAGTGTTCTGTCGTTAAAGATTCATTTAGACTTATCTTAATAGGAAACAATATAACTCAACCAGGCCCATAAATGACAAATTGCCCTCCCTCAAGAGAAATCTTAAGGCAAAAGATGTGACTTTTCATCATTTGATCCGGTAGTTAATTTCCGTGTAGCCGACAGCCCTTCTCTGTGTTCAGAATGGTGACTGTTCTCGTGCTGTCCTATCCAATACACTACAACCAATAGTGTGGAGTTTCAGCTTCTCAAAGAGGTGGACCGTTGCCACCAACTGCAAAGAACTGGTCGTAGTTGATGAGGGAGCAGAAGGCAAGCTGAGGGCAAAGCATTAGCTGACACCCCGCTACTCCCCTTCACCCCCACTCCCAGGTGGGAAATGTGTGACGTTCCTCAGGCACTCCTGGCTGCCCTAAAGCTAAGGGAAGGAAAAACATATGGTTTACTTAGAGAGATTATAGTCCTGCAGGACAGGAGCTTCCCTCATTTTACAGTGATTTACAAGAAAAAAAGCATTCTTATCAATAACCTAACTTCCAGAAGGAAACTCCCAACTGTCTTAATGTTAATGCCTTGCTAGAGGGACAAACAACTTGACACTGGCAAGCAAGGCCTCCAGTATCCTGTGAGTCTCCTTTTTTTTTTTTTTAAAGATTTTATTTATTTATTTGACAGAGAGAGATACAGCGAGAGAGGGAACACAAGCAGGGGGAGTGGGAGAGGGAGAAGCAGGCTTCCCGCGGAGCAGGGAGCCCGATGTGGGGCTCGATCCCAGGACCCCGGGATCATGACCTGAGCCGAAGGCAGACACTTAACGACTGAGCCACCCAGGCACCCCTTCTGTGAGTCTTCTTTAACATATGCTAGGCTGAGATAT
>NC_138372.1:2998169-3081610 GCF_054177405.1 Leptonychotes weddellii
AGAAAATGAGCTCCCTAAATTGCATAGCTACAAATATGCCCAAGAGGGAGTTCTGGCTGACTGTGGGGGAGTAACGGCTTCAAGAGCCTTGGGCAACAGGGTCACTGCTTTTTTGTAGCTCCTGCGAGGGAGGGCAGCATGATGTAGGGCAACACGAATGGAATGAGGAGTCTCAGACCTTCCCAGAGAGTTAATACAAGGAGATGGTCAAGGAATGCCTCCCTGGATGTCAGCCTGTATTTGAGTGCCAACCCCAATGCCCGCAGGCAAAGAGCTGAACTTCTAAGCCCATTTCAATGTTTATCAAAAAGGAAAGGGAGGAAGTCATTGATCCCATTTCAAATGCTTCTTGTTAACGTTTAAATGAAATAATGCAAGTAAAACATCCCGCACAGTGACCAGAATCTAAAACTAATAGCAGCACCGATGAACACTTAACTGTTCCTAGCTGTGTGGCGGCATATAAATCCCCACAGTATGTTCCTTAGTCTATCTCAGGTTAAATTAAGTGAAAATGTGCGCAAAACACCCAGTTCAGCACCTGGCGCGCTGTAGTTCTGCAACATTTCATTGCTCACGCTGTATTTCAAAACTGGCTGCATATTTGCCTAGTCCTATGATCACATAACCCTTGAATGAGACAGTTTCTCAACCATGTAGCAAAAGAATATGCTTTATGCATCAACTAAATATGTTCCAAGATTCTGGCACTCAGAATCTGGAGTATCACGAATACTTCACCTGTGATGACAGCGTGGGGTTCGGGATTTGTCAGCTAGAGCCCCCCAGCAGGTAAAAGGAAGTTGAGTGCCATGTTTTCAGACTTCTCTGGTTGCCAAACCCCCCCACCCAAGTCAGCATCGGAGATCCCTCACATCCACCTGAACAGAGAACTTAACCGAAAAACCCACCTTGAGCTCAAACTGTCTCAGGCCCCAAGTGTGTGTATGGAAGGTGGTGGAGGCATCCCCTCGAGCCATTCTGGAATGCCAGGGTCAAAGGACTATGAGGTCAGTGGGCATAGAAGTGGCTGACAAGTGTCCGCAGAAGCGTGTAAGTGAAAGCACTTGGCAGGGGAGACACGTGGCGGGGGCAGGGGGGAGACTGATCCATTATCTATTTCTGCATGACAATATTGCCACAAAACTCAGTACTCAGACAACACACATTTGTCATCTTGCAGTTTCTGTGGGTCAGGGATCCCAGCACAGCATAGCCAGTTTCCGTGCGAGGCTGCAATCAAGCTGTCCGTGGGACCTGAGCGCTCATCAGCAGCCCGACTGGGGAAGGAAGGGTCTGCCTCCAACCACTTGTGGTTGTTGGCAAAATTTTGTTCATGGCAGGCTGCATGGCTGAGGACCTTGGTTTCTTGCTGATTGGAGGCTGGGGGCTGGTGCAAGTCACCTGGCAAGACAGACCTTACAATTGTGCAAGTCATTTTGTACATCCTGCTGTGATTGCTGCATCCTACTGCTTAGGAGCACATCTCAGATTCCACTCACACTCAGAAGAGAGTGAAAGGGTGTGAACAACGTGGGGAGGTGGGGCTGTGGGGGCGACATTCAATCCTGCCCAACACAGTTGGTATTGCTTGAATGAAATATTGTTTTACCTGCAAGCAATTATCTTGACTGGGTTGGGAACATATGGGAGGATCCTGAAAGTCTCCATTCCATCTGGGAGGAGAGACTGAGGATTAAAATGAGGGTACAGGTGAAGGATAAATCAGGGTCTCTGAAAAAAGAGATAACATTTTGTGTTTTAAAGAGGTGTATATCTCTTCTGAAAATAGATGGTCTAACCCCCTGCCATGAAAAATGCTTTTGAGGCTTATCTTGTGGGGAGGGCCAGCGGGGTCTATCTCCATCCCATTAGGATGCCTTTGCCTCAGTCCTAGCCATTAACTGCAGGACCCTCAGCTAATCTGTTTTTCTCAGAGTTGACCCTTTCTGGAATGCTGTGACCCTCTGGCACAGAGAGAGGGACTCCTGTCCATCTGCCTTCCACCTAGGTCATGGTGACCTCATGCAGAAAGGACCAGAAGCCTGGGGGAATTACCAGGGAGCATCTCACACAAAACTCAGAGAAAGGTAAGATAGGTTACCAAACTCTAGGCATTGAAAATCTTTTTTAAAGGGGAGATTGGCACGGATCTCAGCAGGAGGTCTAGGGTCTGCCCATAAAGAGGAGATCTGGAGAAGCTACACCTGGTTTGACCTTCACCTGTCTTGACCTTCACCTTGCATGAACATGTGAGGCCTCACCAAGCATCATCAGCCTTTTCCCCTGGAGTTCCAGTACCGTTGTAGGTTTCGAGATCTCCACTGGAGTCTGATGTGCATCCCTGTGAAGAACACATCCTACATCAGGCCAAGTCCAAGAACACTTAGGAAGATGCCCCTGGGGCTCTAAGATGTGGCTGGAACAGCAGTTCCAATCTCCACAGAGGTATTTATCCTTCTCCATAGGGAGAGGTTGCCAGGAAAGACTCCAGAGTCAACTCAAGTGCCCCAAAGTGTGTGCCTTAGAGCATTAGTCCCACAAAAGCCTTGTATGCTGGTGCATTTGGGAGCACTGTACACAGAGACTTCTGGATGGCACCCAGAGGAGGCTCAGAGAAATCCTGAGAGGACAGAATGTTGCTCCACTCAGAATTTCTCCAACATACTTGTGCCTAGGGCTTTTGTTGCTGATTGGTGACAACCTTTAATATTTCATAGAGTTGGTGTGATACAGAACACGTGGGAAACGTGGATGCACCCACAGACCCAATTTGTTCATAGATATTTACTGTGTTTCAGCTCTGTGCCAGGCACAGGTGCGAGGGTAAGGTCATAAAAAGAACAGGCGACCATCCCCGCCTTCCAGACCTTCTATTCCAGACCAAGAAGCAATGACAAGACAATTAGCAGCCCGACTGGGGAAGGAAGGGTGCCAGAGGTAAGTCCTAGGGAAGACAAATAAAGCAAAGGAGGAGACAGGCAGATGGGAACTGTTAATGAAATAACTGGGAGGATCTCACAAATAAGGATATATCTGTCAATACTTGAAGGAAGTGAGCAGATGGACATCTTAAGAAAAAGCATTATAGGCAGAAAGAACACGAATGCAAAGGTCCTGAAGTGCAAGCAGGCTGAGGCCAGTGTAGTTGAGCAGAGGACATGAGATGTGAAGAGGAATAGATGAAGTTAGAGAGGTGATGGGAACAAAATCCTATGGGGTCTGATAGGTAATGGAGGTTTGTAGGTAAGAGAGATCGAGTCTAGAAGGATTTGATAGTTAAGGGGGTACAATCCTCTACGGTCTGAAAGATAGAGAGGACCAGATCTTTTAGGACCTAAGAACTAAGAAAGGAGGCAAATCCTATAGTGCCTGAAAGTTAAGTGGAGTGGAGCAAATCCTCTAGGGTTGGGTAGGTAATGGGGGTATATTGTGAGGGGTCTAATGGCTGATGTTAAGGACTTTGGCTCTGATTCGAAGATAGAGCCCTACTGGTGGATTCTGAGCAGAGAAGCCATCTGGCCGCGATGGCACGGAGGGTCCCTCTGGATACAGGACTGAGAGCCGGACTGGGGGAGTGGTCAGGGTGGAAGCCAGCAAATCAGTTTCACAGGCCACTGCTATAATCTGGGAGAGCAGATGGGAACTAGGCTGGGAGATAAGAATGCTATCCCTGCTGCTCTTTACCAGAAAGAATCATTCCCTATTTCTCCTTCAAGCTCTCTCCCAGCCTTCTCCTCTCCATAAACCACAGTCTTTAAATGTAATGCTCTGCAAGAATCCTGGGCAATCCACTATTAGACATTGTTATGTTTTTTCCACCTAATTGAGCGAGTGGTTAAGAATTTAAGACATTTTACAGTACTTATTAATCTATTGTCAGTGTTTAATTTTATAGACAGGAACCAGTTAAAAGCCAAGCTGTAAAATTTCACTATGGCTCCCTGGCCCTTCACATAGATCACAAGATTCACAGTGGGGGAGGAGGTGGGGGTAAGGAAGGCAAATTTGGATCCTGGATGGCAGGAGCTGGGAGGCTGTACAAGGGCTTGAACATTCCTACCAAGAGCTTCTTGCACAACTGAACCCATTGTGTTGCTTGCAGATGCATTTGCAAAACTTTTATGATGGTGTCAGACCTAACATGCCATGAATATTGTGTGATGCACTAGAGTCCTATAGAGATTCTTTCACGATGGAGGCAGATTCCAAGGTGTCTCATCCAACTGATCCAAAGTTGCCCCTTGGGGAAGGTCTTGAACATCCCACACTCATGCCAGAAGTGAGCTTAGCCATTTATCACAAAAAATACCAGGTTAGGCTCTAATCCCAGATACAAACTTTGTTTCCTTCATGTCCCCTAACATGCTAAGCAGGCTCTTCTATCCCACAGATGCTTACTCATTATTTAACTGGTATCAGGAGTTCAGAGATGAGCTCTCCGCTCTCAAGGAGACAATGGATTCATGAAAAACTAAAGCCCATGATAAGGGTGGTACTAGTAAGTTCCAGGAACATGTGACATGGGACACAGGCATACAATGGGTTCTACTTGGCAAGGGTAGAGCAGAACTGGGACCAGGTAAGGTTCCCCTAAGGAAGGGACCTTGTGGGTAGATTTGTAAGATGGAACAACAGGCCAGGGCAGGACGAGTAACCACACGTCACTTCGGGAACCCAGCAGAGACTTCATTCTGAAGATGCATCCTGCCCACTCTGATCCAAGCCCCCAGCGGGCATAATTGAGAACCAATAGGTCATTCGGGCTGCTAATTTAGAGCTTCCCTTCCCTATGATCACAGCCTCATGGGAAGCTACTTACTTCTGCTTTAGCTCCCAATTATCTGAAATAAATGACAAGTTATAGTTTCCCCATGACACGACTTCAGGTTGGTATAAGAAACAATCATACTTGGGGCTCCTGGGTGGCTCAGTCATTAAGCGTCTGCCTTTGGCTCAGGTCATGGTCCCAGGGTCCTGGGATTGAGCCCCGCATCGGGCTCCCTGCTCTGCGGGAAGCCTGCTTCTCCCTCTCCCGCTCCCCCCGCTTGTGTTCCCTCTCTCGCTGTGTCTCTCTCTGTCAAATAAATAAATAAAATCTTTTAAAAAAAAAAGAAAAGAAACAATCATACGTATGGAATAGGAGATGTGGGTCACTGTGGTGTCATCTATGATGACCCACATGACAAATCCCTCTTAGGAGCTGCACTGAGCTTTGCCTGAACTGCTAAAGCTACCTGCCTCTTCACACACCAGTTTTTCTTGTCTGCCAGGAAATTCGGAGCAAAGCTTCATGGTCCCCTGTCAAAGCTCATTCTCTTTTAAGAACTTCTTCAGATACAATTAACTTTCTTCCTTCTTTTCTGCTGCCCCCAATCATTCACAAAGATTTCATCACTTAGCTACTGTCCTTTTGGTCTTAATTCACCTCTAATCTTTGCTAGAAGCAAGTGGGGATTTAGGGAATTAATTCAACTGTTCCTTATCTATGAACTCATGGTGACCACTGCCCCATGGTGGAAAATCACTCTCGGTGCAGACACAGTTCAACTGAGACATGAAGACTTGTGAGAGGAGTCTATCAAGCAGCCCTGCGAAAGCTGGCCTTTGCAGAATATTAACAGTGTGGGGAAAAGCATGTGACATGAATTCACTTCTGAAGAAAAGATGTAAATCTACATACAATACAATGCGAACCTCATTTTGTAGGAATAAACATGAAGCATGAGTATACATACAAACACATGAAGACCGTGCACTCCCAGGTTGATGGAATTATGTCTGGGATATGGGATCAGGAGTGATCTCAATTCTCCTTTTACACCTTTCAGTTTGCTCCTTATTTTTCTTCCCCATGAGCATAGCCTCTTGCTCCTTCACTGAATATTGCTTCCAGGTTTACCCATATCTTGACCATTCCTATTAACCACTGTGTAGCATTTCTCTATGTGAGCACATCATGATTATTTATCCATTTCCATACTGATGGACATTTAGATAGTTTGCTATCACCTAGTTACAACAATTTTGCCATAACTTTGCAGCCAACAGGTCCAAGTGTTTCCTTAGAGTAGATCCTGAGAAGTGGGATCGCGTGCCTCATGGGATCCGCATCTTGCAGAGTGATTAGCAATCACATCTCCAAAATGTATGATTCCTTATCAGCACTTGGTATAACAAAATTGCTTTATGTTTTGTTTTGTTTTGTTTTGGGCTGATATGATTAGTGTAGAATGGTATCTCAGTACCGCTTGAATACGTAGTTCCCAGATTACCACTCAGGTTAAGTGTCTTTTCACGTGTTTTGGCTGTTGAGGTTTACTCTGATGAATTATCTGCTACTTTCTTTGCCTACTTATCTGTTCGTTGATTTGCATTGTTCATACTGATTTCTAGGAATTGTTTGTTAAAAATGATTTATTCACAGGATATTAATCCACCCTCTCTAATCACATTTTGATTTGTTATAGTTTCCTGACGCTAAGTTGTACCATGAGGCCTTAAGCATGCCACATGAGGTCACAGCCAGACCCTGTCCATAGCAACCTGAATTGGGCTAATGTGAAGTTGAGCTGGATTCTGACCCCAGCACCCAACAGAGAGACAGACAGACACACACACACACGCACGCACGCACACACACACATGCACACACACACACGGGGCATCAGGGAAAAAGGAGTTTTGGAGCCTCCCATTTGGTACCCAAGTCACAAAGATGTAAATTCCGTGGAGGAAGAATGGACCAAGAACTTGAGCGTGGCCCGGGCATCAGACAGATGTTCATCACAAGGCATTGCATTTCCTGTCTCTCTTAGGAAACTCTGATTTGAATCAAATGACTGCAACCCTTTATATTGTTCCAATGGAGGAAAACATATTCCTTGCATAAAGAGCTTTGTCTCTTGACTGTTTCAAGACAACAACTGCCAAGCTGCTCCTTCACTGAGGTCTTTGGGGAGCGCATTCATGGAAGGCCAGACCCACTTATGAATATTTCATCGTCTAGCTTGTGAAAGGGCTGGCCTCCGGGACAACTCTAAAAGACCAGTGTCTCAACACAACTCACAAGTCTGTAATATCTTCTACCGGCAGCAGTTTCGCCGTATCTGGAGACAGGATTCCAGTCGGAACTTGGGCTTTATTTACTCTCCTCCTCACTCTTACCACTTGGTAAGCTATCAATGACAGGGGTGGTGGAGCTGAAATGACCCATCTTGGGGTGTGTTGGTGAGTCTGTAGCATGCGTCCACCCTGGGGAACTTCATGCACCAACAGGCTTTCAGTATCATGCACCTGTCTAATTTAGTCAACATTATTAACTGAGGGCATTTTCTGTACAGGACATCGTGTGAGGCATTGGGAACTGAGCTATCTTTGTGAAGACAGGCAGTACTAGACATATCTGAGTCTTGAGATGGGACAGCAAGGATGCAAAGGGCATCCTGAATGCCCACAAGGATCCGGTCATGAAAGGACCAGGAGGCAGGGCTTGCCAGGGAAAGGACATGGAGTGACTGCTGAGCTTTAGGATAAGCAAGAAGGCTAGTGTCACGGAGACAGGGAAGGATGGGGAAGACAATGGTTGAAGACCCACAGGGAAGAGCCCTTGGCCATGGAAAGGCATTTGGGTTTAATTCAAAGTGCAGTGAGATGGGCACAAAATACTAATGCCACCACACATCTGTGTGAGGAATGTATGGGTGGGTTGGGGTGGGCAAAGAAGCCAGGAGGCTGCCACTCTGGTGCATAGGGGAGATGCAGGTGGGTCTGGGCCACATCCTGAACCCAAGAGGGTGTCTCTGGCCAGCAGGTATAACTGGGGGTGGGGAGCCCCATGAGGGGAGCAGGAGAGATCCAGACGCTGCACCAGCTGCAGGCGCTCCTCTTGTTTGGAAGATAAGTAAGAAATTATAAAGACCATTTTCCCAAAGAATCAGTAGCTTCCGTTTTAATGAAGGCTGAAGTCTGAATGATGTTATTCTAGCTGGGGACTTTGTTTCTGTCAGTGGTTTTTAACTAATTACCATAAGTACTGTCCATTTAGAATTTCACGGCAATTCCAATGCCTATTAGTGTGTAAGCAATGCCTTATCTTTGCCGCAAGCTACTGTTTATTCATAGAATGAAACAGTACATCACAGACATTGTCGTATCACATAGATGTTTTTTGTATTACATTGTGTGCAATATGAATGAGCCAGAAGTGATTTGCTAAATAGGAAGTGCATTTAGAAAGAATTTTGAATTTTAAAAGAAATCCACTTGCTGTTTGCTTGGGTGGGGAGTGCCTTGCGTTCCAGCTTCCCTTTTATCTTCGAGTTTTTGCCTTGAGGAAGGATGAGCTGGCTGGTGGGCGGAACCTTTGCAGAGGGGAATATTTACAGTGTCCCCAGGCCACCAGAGGGTGATGCTGTCCACTGTCTTTATGCTGCAGGGTGGGTGTCTTGCCGTCTGCAAGAACTACACTACCTCCGTTTCTCCACTGTTCATCAACAAAGATATCTGGCATGTCAGTTTGGAGCCATAAGGAAATCAAGCTGGCACATTTTGCAAAGCTTCAATGCTTGGTGGCCATTAGGATTCGGAACAGTACTTTCAGGAGCCACCAAATGGAACTGCACATCTGCAGGGACCCAGGGAAAGATCACCTCTCTCCATCTATGGGAGACACATTGGAAGCAGACAGATGTTTCTGATGGAGATGGCCAGCCTAATTTGCAGTTTCTAAATCTGCAGAGACACCATGTTCCATCATTAAACATTCATTTAGGGCCATTTTAATTGGAGACAATATAACAGAGCAATGTACCTAGGTGACAAATGGTGCTTTCTATCCATGAAATACTAAAGTGATGGCCACTAACTTCTCTCCATCAGACCCTTCTAGTAAGCACTTGTTTGAGTAAAAAAAGTTCTGTTTCCTCAAAGCTCACTGAGGCACACGTTTTCCAGGGGCTCACTGGAGTTGAACATGATGCTAGAGGCAAAAGGGAACAGACAATGGGAGATGCAGTGTGACGACTCATGAAGCTCCCTGGGAGATATTTTGGGCATTTAAGAATAAATGGAATAAAGTCAGGGTATGTCTCAGTAAATTACCACGCTTCTGCGTTGGATTCACTTTAAAATGAGTTACATTTTTAAACTTCTCAAGTATATTTGACATTTCTCTGGATGTTATCAGTGCCATTTTGAAAGCTTTCTATGTGCACTACACTTCATAAAACTTCTTTCTTATTCAAAGACATATTTAATTAAAACCCAGTTTTATGGTGCATGCACTAATTATTACTCTTGGCTTGAAGGCTTCGACTGAACCTACTTTTAATTCTGAAACTCAAATCTTTTGCAATTATTTTGGAAGCCTGGATGTTTTCACACTAATTCGATGGTTTGTATATAAGTGGCTCGTTGAATTTTTTTAGGTAAAAATAAAAATAAATAGAATATCCAGGAACTGGTTATAATACAGCCACACCAAGAGACTCAGCTTGCTTAAAATGCCATATACTGTGAGAGGGCACGGAGTTTCAACAACAGGAACTTCATTTCTTATCTGGCCAAGTCTTATCCCTTTCATCATCTGGAATGCCCGTTTCCCCATCTGCCCTGGGGTGTGCACAAGTCTTCATGCACTTGAATGAGGTTGATTTTTTGACAAAGAACTTATTTGGCTCATTGTTGTATAAAAAGATGTCGATATAATATAGATGTGGCCACAGAGAGAGAAGCAGAAACCCCAGGGCAGTTGATAAAGTCTTGACGTTAGGGTCAGAGCAAGAATCAACAAGCTCAAACACCCCACTGGTCTCAGTGTCCAGCTCAGTCTGCAGCCGGAGGGGAGATGGCCTGGCCTAATGTCGTGTGTCAGGGTTCTGGCTACTCATGAGAATCTCCTGGGGAGACTTATAAAAACACTGCTACCAAGAATCCCCTGATGGGTCTGCTCCAGCTGCCGGCACAGAATACCACCCAGCGGGGGGCTCAAACAACGGAAATTTATTCTCCCACAGTTCCGGAGTCTGGGAGTCAAAAATCAGCAGGGTTGGATTCTCCTGAGACCTCTCTCCTCGGCTACAGATGGCCACCTCCTCGCTGTGTCCTCCCATCGCCTTTTCTGTGCACGCACATCTCTGCTGCCCCTTCCTCCTCTTGTAAAGACACCAATCAGATTGAATCAGGAACCCACCCTAATGGCTTCATTTAACCTAATTACCTCATTAGAGGCCCCATCTCCAGATACAGTCACCCTGAGGGTTAAAGTTTCAGTATACAAACTTGGGAAGAACACAAGTCAATCTATAACACCCCCCACCCCCCCTTGGACAAATTAAATCAGAGGTCTGCACAAGTGGGGAATCATTAATGGTTTAATGACTTTCATTTTTTAATTAAGGTACAGTTGACATACGATAAACTTCACATATTAAAAGCGTATAATCTGATATGCTTTAATATACGTACATGCCCGTGAAACTATTATCCCCATCAAGAGAGTGAGCATGTCCATCACCTCCGAAAGTTTCACCATGCCCCCCCAATCCCTCCCTCCTGCATGCTCCACTCGCAGGCAACCACAGATCTGCTGTCTGTTTCTCTGTTGTGTTTTATAGAGTTTTATATAATTGGCATGTTACAGCATGCATTTTTCTGGTCTGGCTTCTCTCACTCAGCATCACTATTTTGAGCTCTGCCCATGGATTATGTATCCTCAGTTCATTCTTCTTTACCTCTGAGCAGAACTGCATTGTGTAGAAGCTACTCCAGCTTTCTTTTGGGTAGTGTTAGCATGGTGTATCTGTTTCTTTCCTTCTGCTTCTAACCTCTGTATCTTTCCTCTTTATCTCTTTATTGCTGGTTTTGAACAACGTGATTATGATAAGCCTCAATTTAATTTCTTTAGTTAACATGTTTCTTGTGTTTCACAGTTTCTTTGAATTTTGGGGCTTTTTGGATTCATGGGTTTAGAATTTTCATCAGATTTGGACAATTTTGGCCATTGTTTTCCTCGAAAAAAAATTTTTTTTCCTGGCTTTCCCTCTCTCTCCTCTTCCTCGGGGACCTTAGATATACATATATCTGGGCCAGTTAAAGTTGCCTGACAGCTCCCTGATGCTCTTTCCTTAATTATTTTTTCTCTGCGTGTGTTTCATTTTAGATAGTTTCTATTACTGTCTTCACATTCACTAATTTTTTTCTTTTGCAATATCTAGTTGGCAATTTATCCCATCCAATGAATTTTTCATCTCAGACATTGTTCTTT
Organism: Leptonychotes weddellii; assembly: GCF_054177405.1. Taxonomy (NCBI): domain Eukaryota; kingdom Metazoa; phylum Chordata; class Mammalia; order Carnivora; family Phocidae; genus Leptonychotes; species Leptonychotes weddellii. Next base: position 3,009,436 of record NC_138372.1, read on the forward strand.
TATTCTCTAGAAATTTGATTTGAGTCCCTTTTTATACCCTCTACATCTTTACTTAGCTTTGGGGGCATAGAATGGAGTTCTAATCATTATTTTAATTTTCTTGTCTGCTAAGTCTGTAATCTATATCAGTTCTGGGCTAATTTCAATTGCTGTGTTTGTTTGTTTTTTTCTTCCTCATGTGTCATATTTTTTTCCTGGTTGGTAATTTATGATTGGATTTTAGACATTGTAAATATTACCCTTTTGGGTGATGGATATTTACAGAGAAACAGTTCAATCCATTATAGTTTTGCTTGTGAGATTTGTTGTTAGATCAGAACAGCATTTAGTCTCGGGCTAATTATCTACCACTACTGCAGAAAGGCTCTTCAGAGTGGTTTACCCATTATTGCCTTTTGAATAATGAGGTTTTCCAGTCTTGCTGGTGGCAGGAGGCACTATTCCTGGCCCAGTGTGAGTGCTGGGTACTCTTTTCTTTCTTTAAAATTTCCCAAAGTATTTCTCAAGCACAGCCAAAGTGGCCTGATAGTAAATGAAATTTCCATTGGGTGTTCACTTCTCATGTGCAGGGAGGTTGCCTTTCCTGAGGGTTCTCAGCCTCTACACCATGAGCTACAACCTCTTGTACTTGACTGGACTCTGTTAGGTCTTGTTTTAATTGGAGCAACAATTTGAGTCAAATGAAAGCAAAGAGGTAGACCGCTTATTGTGTGAAATGAGTGTTTTTCCACTTGTCCCAATTACATGATACAGAAAACAAGCTCTCTGAATAAAATGCGCATTCTTAGGGAACGGCATGCTTATGTTATCCACCCTGGAGAAAACCAGGACTTCTCTGTGTCCCTATAGGACAGCAGCTTGAGAGTTCCATAGACAAATCAGTCCCCAATATGCAAAAGAGTTGACACCTGACTTAAAGGGGCATGAAACATAATAGTGAATTACATGGCATCTGAGCAATGCCTCAGGACACCTGATACATCCCCCTGCCCCAGATCCTTTATGGAGTCAGAAGCACCTTTATATTAGAGTAAACTTTAACTATATATTGTCCTGTTCTCTCAAGATTCTTGAGATAATTTCATTTGGTTAATGGAAATATAGAGGACCTTGTCACTTTAGTGACAGAACATTTACTTCTTGGAGTCTTATTGGAGGGAGTTTGCTGGTCACCTTCCTAGAGGATATATTCATTGCTTTCCTTATTCAACAAAAATTTATCAAGCACCCTTAGTGTTGTAGATAATTTTCTGGGCCAGGGTTAAAATAAAAACATAGTATTTGCTTTCCAAATAATCCTTTCTTTCTTCAAGGGACATCCTTATATTAGGAAGGACTTAAGGAAAACCTTGAATGCAGGATTAAGGGATATGTAGGGTCATTTACTAATTCCACAAATACCTACTGAACATGTGTTTCATGGCAAGTGCTGGTATCTATCCATGTAGATGGCTTCCAGTCATCCCTTGACCTTCATTCTCATGATTCTGGTGTGTTCTTTTCCTCTCAAAAGTTGGCAATCCCTTTTAGTTCTTGGGTTTGCGATCCTCACAATGCGCCTGATAGAGCTAATATGACAAGGATGTCTTACTGAAATGGGTGTGCAGTCACAACACTGACAGCTAGCACCAAATGAAGATAGCAGCCACAAAATGAAAATGGCAGAACTGAGTCCTATTCAGCTTTGTGTGAAATATTTCAATTTACCCCACTTACAGTCTCTCACAAAAGAGGCTGGACCAGAATATTAAATGACTATTGACATTGGAATGGTTGCTCCTAATCAAGTAAGGTAATGAATGAAGAGAATTGAAAATATTAGAATAGTTGGCTGTTTGTCACAAACAGTGAATTACCAAGCAAGAATGGGAACCGTGCACTAACCACCGATTGTGAATGTGGCCTGATTGTTCTTATTTTAGGACATGGTGATGGCTAATTCGACAGATGGATTTTTACTGACTTGATGGACCTCAGGCTTCTCTCTGCCTAATTTTTAACAATGAATCAGTTGTCTACTACATTCACAGGGAAGTAGGAGTAATAACATGCATTTAGCCTATAAGCTTACAATCAAGTGAGAAGGGTTAACAAACTAAAACCACACTACACAATTATTCATTCACTCATAAAATATTTTTTAAATATTTTAGGCATTCTGCAAAGTACTATGGGAATTCTGAAGAGTCTGTCCAAGCAAAGTGCCTGCCATGTGAAAGGTGCACAATAAATATTTGCTATATGAATGAATGGGTGAAAACATCTGGGATCAGAAGAGACTGCCATTTAGAAAAGGCATTTGCTATGAGAGGAGGTGTTTTTGAGAGGAAAAGCATGGAGTTGGAATAGCAAAGCCTGGATTTGAGGAAAAGGAAGATGTGCAGTTTACTTGGAGCCTGGGTATGTGTAGGAAGAGGTGGAAAGAAGTCCAAATTAAAAGGAAGGGACATCTCATAGTAGTCCATGGTCTCCTTAAGCAAAGAAAAACCATCCCAACTTGATGAATGTGACCCAGCCAAGGTGACTCAGCCATGAGTGTTTGCTCTTCCTCAACATGTTTCTTTGCTCTTCCTGAACATGTTTGTTGAGACCAGAGCAATTAGTTCGTGTATTATTCAGGGTTCCCCAGAGAAACAGAGCCAATAGGATATATCTCTAGGAGGAGATTTATTATAAGGAATTGGCTCATGCAATTGTGCAGGCTGGGAAGTCCCAGGATCTGCCATCTGCAAGTTGGAGACTCAGGGATGCTTGGTGGTGTGTTTCCAGCCCAAATCAAAAGGGTTGAGAACACAAGTATCAAGGGCAGGAGAAGATCGATGTCCCAGCTCAAGCAATCAGGCCGGAAAAGACAAATTCTTTTTTCCTCTGCCTTTTTGTTCTATTCCTGCCCTCAACAGGTTTGATAACAGCCACCTGCACTTGGGAGGGCAAACTGCTCCATTGATTCAAATGCTAATTTTGTCTGGAAACAGCCTCACAGACACAACCAGAAATAATGTTTAGCCACATATCTAGACACCCTGTGATCCAGTCAAGTTGGCACATAAAATTAGCCATCACAGTCCACTTAGAGAAATCAACTAATTTTACAAAGCAGATTTTCTCTCTGGAATTAAAGGTTAAGAACAGAATTTGATGTTGCAACAAATGGAGCCAACACAGCACAACCATGATCTCACCTAATGCTCACTAGGTGGAAACCACTATTTATTATATCTGACTTTATGGGAATTTGGTTTAAATAGCTGTGAAATCCAATAGTAGAAGACCTGTCCCTAACAAATCTACTTTCTCTTTAATTCAGAAGGAAACTGTTGGCACTTATTCAGCCAAAATCCAATTTTGTAAATAGTACATTACTCTCTGACTACACAGTGTGGCCACAGTGCCAACTGCCCACCACTGGCAAGGAAAAACAAAATAACCTGGTCTAGACCATTCTGATACGGGATGAAGATAAACAGCCAACACATTAACTTGGCAAAGAAGTGACCAGCAACACATGCAGGATTCTAGATAGTTATGAAAGCATTTATGGTACCTCCTGTTCCCATGGTGATGTCAATTTTATCTTTCTCCAGCAACTTTTACTATTCTCTCTCCCGTTGCCTATTGCCTCCATAGATCATGTTTTTACTATTATAGATTGATCTTTACAAGGCTACTCCAGTGTGGCTAAGGATACCATATTTTCTGGAATTTTCTCCTCTCTGAGGCATCAATACCCTCCAGAGAAAATGTTGGAAGAGGAGAGAACCATTCATCATTTACTAATCATGTGGAGGTAAGATCATTCTCAGGCAGCTGGTACAATCTGCAACAGCAGTAAAGATGATTTGATATTTTAACTGCTGTGCTGGTTAAATAACATTGGACAGAGACCACAGAAGTTGGCCAAGAGAGAGAAAGCATCTCAGGTGCTGTCGATTTCCCAGGTATTGGGAGGAACTGTATAATATTGGAGCCTGTAGAGTCATCCAAATGGAAAACTGTGACAGTTGTGATGAAGGTCAACAAGAGAAGTGTCTATGTCTCTGAGGTCCCCAGTCAATGGAAATGCAGAGGAGGGGCTTAGAAGCAGCTATTTCCTTAGAGGTATGATGAGATTGAAGACTTACTCTGAAGCTGCATTTGCATGGCAAACACACTCTTTTTACTGAGCGTATGTTTATTTGGGATGTCCTTGAGGTGCTGATGAAGATTGCAGAGGGGCTGGCCAAACTCTCATGCCATCAAGGTCATTCTCCAACCTAGATCTCTGACTCTTGTTCAAGGCTTTCCACTAAAATAGTCCTTTAGTCCTGAGAGGTCACCACTGAATTAGCTCCCTCTCTCTCAGTCGATTCCAGCTGGGATTCCATGGTCCATCATTATAAGCACTCCCTGGCAAATAACTTCAACTTCCTTTGACTTCCTTCCTAGATACTCAAAACAAAATCCTACTCTGCATGATTAATTCAACCATCAATCTTCTTATTGACTGTGCCCAAGAGGCAGAAATTTGCTTGGGGGTAAAAAATAAATAAAAGACTGGCTGACTGGCTCACTTTAAACTCATGTTAGGAAATGTCAGCTGGAGTCTTGTGTTGGTTCTCAGATGAGTTAACTTGCTCTCCTAGCCTCTGACACAACCATTTCCTCTCCTCACTTCTGTTTTTCAACTAGACTCTTGCTGCTCTGATGTCCCAGTCTCCCAGAAGACTCCAGACAGGCACTCCTGCATCTGTCTAGGAAGAATTTAGATTCCCCGAGTCCCCTTCCCTCTTCTTACAAAGTGAAATGTGTCCCTCCACCTTTTAAGGACTTTACTCCTTAGGGTATTCTCTGTAAGCTGGATCAATAATCTCTCTATTTGATCATTGACCCATTAGCATAAAATGTGCTCTAGTAAGGTCCTTCTTAAACAATAAAGGATGTTTGTCCACATTCCTCTGGGCTCCCTCCACACCCCAAAACCAGTACAGTGTCTACATGTTCTCCCCTACTTTTCACCATATGGTGCCTCCCAAGAGCTTCTCACCTGGCTTCTGCCCCAGGTTCTCTCTCCAAAGACTTGTATTAAAGTTACCAGAAGCAAAGGAAAAATTTCTCTTTCCCCTTACATGTCTCTCAGCAGAGTGCAACCCCGGTGCTCCTTTCTTCCTCCTCTATGCACTGTTTCTCAATGTGAAAACACCACTGCCTCAGTTTTCCTCACTATTCTAGTTTCCCCTTTCTCAGTCATGGCCACAGGCTCATTCTAACTATGATTTCTAAGTGCTGGCCTTTCTCAAGGTCTACTCTCTTCTTCTTTATCCATACATCCTACCTCAATGATCTCACCCCATAGCCTTAATTAGTATCCCAACAATATAACTCCCATTTTTATCCCCACCAGGAAAGTCCTCTGTTCTGGATCACTCCAGATGCATACTTCAACCTTACTGTCTTGGCATGTCACACTCAAGGCTGAGATGCTGAACCCCGGTAATCCTTTCACCTGCTCCACCCACACCCCATCTTCCCCATTTAGTAAGTAATATAATTATATGCCAAATTCTGGGGCTAGAAACCCAGAGTCATCCTCATCCTTCTGGTGCACCCCCAACTCAACCCTCCAGCAAGCCTCAGTTCTACCTCCCCAGAATGTTCTTCCCTATGACCATCACCTTAGTCCAAACCACCTCTATGACTCACCAGACTCCTGCAAAAGCTTTTCAAGGTCCTCTGCCTCCAAATTTGCCATCTCAACCTATGTTCTGCCTAAAATCCCAAGTGAACATTTTAATACAAAAAAATAATCTTTATTCCTCTGCTTAAATACTGCAGCAACACTCATTACATTTCAAACAAAATCCAAACTTCTCCCCATGACCTACAAGGTCATCGTTGGCTTATATCCCCTGTCCAGCTCCATCTTGGGCCACAGTTCCTCATGCTCACTGTGATTCTATGCCACCAGACTCATGAACTTCATAAATGTCACCTCACTCTCACCTCCTGGGAACCCCTCTGCCTGGGGTCCTCTCTCCTACACTCAGCAGATGGCTGGCTTCTTGCACCGCTTCTCTGCTTGGCCCTTATCAGTCACCTTCTCAGGGCTCCTGACTAAGGGTTCCCTCCTCTGGTATGTTTTTAATCACTTCACCTTGTTTTCATATTCCTTCAGAGTCATACACAAAATGTTACTGTACTTCAATTATGTGCTTTTGTTTATTTTCTGACTCTCCAACTCATAAGAGTTGCATCATAAGAGAAGAGACCAGGTCTGCTTATTGGCCTTTGCTTCTCCAGCCCTCAGCTCAGGGCCAGCACCAAGGGGGTGGTCCAGGAATGTTGGGTAAATGAGTCAACCTCCTCTTTCTTTCACCCATCCAGGCTATGCTCTCATCTAACTGTCTCTATGCTTTATTTGGTGATTACTTGACTCCATGGCTTGGATCCCACCACCCCCTCCAACTGGAATGCCCTTCCCGAATTCCCCCAGATGCCCAAAGGACACCTATTTAAAACTCAGTCAAAAGGCCATCTCCTCTAAGAGGTGTTCTTAGATTCCCAGAGCCACATTGCCCAGTTCCTCTGTGCTCTCCTAACCAAGCTCTCCAATTGGACTTCCCTTGTGCTGGGTCACCTACAGCTCATTGTGAGCCAAGACAAGTGGGCGGCCGCCTCCTCTGAGGGACAAAGGCTCCTGCAGGCAGGGACCAGGTCATGTATTCTTCTGCACCCCAGAGTTCCTTGGCTCTATTAATTACTCAAAGGTCTTTTGAGAGAAATTCCTATTCTTGTCTCTCTTTCTTTTTAGTAGAACATGACAGAACAGAAAATATTTCAAATAAGATAACCTCTATGGTCTCCCAGATAAATACTCCATCTTATCTACTTCAACTTAAATTAATATTGGGTTTTGGTGGGTCAGAAACCTGGTCTGTGTCTTATCTTGCATTGCTCATGTTTTTCAACATCTGCAAAGGTCCCAACAGCAAACAAAATGGGCATGAGAGTTGCAACCTCAGAAGTCACTTATTGAGTGTTACACTAGATAGACCCTTCCCTTGGCTTGTTTATCCTGTCAATAAGCCAGGCACTGAGCTAGACAAAGATGTGCAAGACACAACCCCTAACCCTGAAGGGCTTAATCTGGCAAAGCAGTAAAGTAAGAATCCAGAGCTTACAGGCAGGTATTCTCCCATTTGGGGAAGACCCATCTATGCTCAGGTGCATCAGTGCCTGTACCCCCAGAGATGCTGTGGGCAGATGGAATAACAGCAGTACCAGGGATATTTCACTTTCTGTTCTCTAATAGCTGTGTTAGATTAAATGGTAGGAATATGTATTTTTTAAATCAACTAATTAGGCAATTCCTGTTCAAAGGGCAACCTCTAGAGAATGGTGTGGCCATGGGGACTTAATTAAAGACTAGACACTCAGGTACGCTGGGTCTTAATCTCATCACAGTGTAGTCTTGTGGGAATCATTTTCTCCCTATGGTGACCTAGTTTTGACACTCCCAGAGTAAAATAAGGGCACAGTGTCCTATCAGGATAGGTCAAGGTGAGAGGAGTTCAGCCTTCAAATCACCAGAATGATTAGAAATTTCCACTTGGATTTATTCAAATAGTGGTGTTGGCCCATTTCCGTTCTTTCAACACTCTGCAAAGCCATAGTCCTGCTTAGAAAAAAAAAGTAAGATTAAATCTACTCTGTAAAATAATATGTATGGATGTATGGATGTATATATATAAGTATCTATGTCCTTTATCTTGGAATATATCCCCAGGCACTTATAAATATTTATTTTCAACGTAAGTGAAATCCAGAACTGCAGAAACCCATTAATCCCTTTTTATTGCTCATAGGATCCACGTCTGTGACTGCCCTGCTAGTCCACAGTTCACTGTCACTCAGTGTCAATACACACGATGGACGATGTTGTGCATTGTTAACTTGACCTTGAATGCAAGCCTGCCAGGGACAGAGAGCTGGCTGCGGTCATTTGTGGCTAGTGCATTCACGTTGCCATAGTGTCAGTGAGCACATCTGTTTCCAGCTGAGCTGCTTTTGTTTAAGCTTCAAGCCCTTCCTTTCTCCTGTTTGAAAACAGTTACCAGGAGGCAAAATGATTCAAAGTGACATCTGGGTCCCTCTTGCCATGTGCATGGTAATTCCCTTCTTTCTATCCTGTAATTAAGTCAATTAGATCCCTAAGTCTTCATGAGGGGGTTTCCAGGAATACTTCCTCAGTGACACACACACCATCACCAACTATCTTCAGTCCTCTTAGAGCACCACCTCCTACATGACTGCCTTTCCTCTACTTTTGTCAGTGGAGCAACACATAAAACCGAACAACAGGAGTTGAAATTCCTTCCAAGTATTGACCAGTTGAGTAAAGAAGAGAGACACAGTGCACGCTCTCAGGTCCCAGCTCTGGGTAGAAGGGGGCCTGGATAGTCTACCACTGATGCTTCCTCAGGTGTGGTCAATCTAGGAGAGCCATTTCCTAGATGCTATTTATTAGCTGAAATATTGACAGATTGAGCATAATGCTTCAGACATGAAGCTGAGTTTGGGGCTCTGTATCCCCAAATATCAGAAAATTAGAGGGTTTAATTGATGTACTTTCTTGGTACCTATACACAACTGTGTTAGTCAGTTTGGGCTGCTATAACAAAAATGCCATAAACTGGGTGCCTTAAACAACAAACACTTATTTCTCACAGTCTGGAGGCTGGAAGTCCAAGTCAAGGTCATGACAGATTCCAGGCCCACGTTCTGTTTCATAGACCGTGTCTTCTCACTGTGTCCTCATGTGGAGGAAGGGGTGAGGGAGGTCCAGGGGTCTCTTTGATAAGAGCACTAACCTCATTCATGAGGTCTCCATCTTCACAACCTAATCACCCTCAAAGTCTCCACCTTGTAAAACTATCACATTGGGGGTTAGAATCTCAACATATTTTGGGGATTTGGAGGGGAAGGGCATAAGCATTCAGCCCCTAACAAACTCTAAAAAGCAAACAGACCAGTAAATAATTTTTTGTTTACATTTTCTTGATGAAAATGGAAATTGCACCTATGTTTCATTTAGAGGGCACAGGCATGTTAGATAAACCTCATACCTAGTTTGGGAAGTCTCCAATTACACAGAAAACCTGCTTTAACATCTTAAATTCCATTTCCCCAAACACTCATTTCCTGAAATTCTAAAGAGAGTTCTTCAAGGAAATGATCCATAATTTCCTATTAGTGCACATCTGTATCCTTTCCAATAAAAGAGCCTGTCCTTGCAAATAGCACTACCAAGACCCATCCATCAATTAAGAAATGTACTTATTGAGACAGGGGTCACGTAGAAGGAGTCATGCTCAATGGTATTCTGCCATGGGCTCATTCAGAAATCCAAACCTCTAAATCAAGAGAACTTTGGACACACACAGACACACGTGCATACACGCTTGTTGCTGTTTAAATAATCGAATTCAGATTGATTTATCTACCAACATAATCGATTCCAAATCCCTGTTGTTCTTGGGTCATCAAGACAATTAAAGTCAAGCATGGTGATGCCATTCAAAATCAGCATACTAAAATCTTTATTTTTAAGAGTAAAACTTCGTGTTTCTGGCAGTGGTAAACCCAGACGGGGGACAACAAGTAGAAGTACAAGGAAAAACCAGGATTCATTTCCTTCTCCTCTCATCAGGTAACGTCAGCTGAGGGTTCTGATTAGTGCGAGTCCTGAGCAGATTTAGGGATCCCATTGGCTTGTTGGCTTGTAAGATTGAAAATCCAGTTGGTAATGACATTTGCTGAAGTCACAAACACGAGTAACTTCAAACCTAATTCAGTCCCTTCAGACCAGGTTTCTCCCAAGGTCTGTGTTAGCTACATGGGCTAGACAACCCAGACCAGAAAAATGCTGCATGCTTAGTAGGGATTCCATAGATGTCTAGTTAACTGAATGAACTATTTCAACAGATATTTAGGAGGCCTGCTTTTTACAAATTATTATAACAGGCATCAAATTCATTCATCTATGCATCATTTAAAAACTAAAAATAAGTAGAGTACCTACTATGTCCCAGGTACTTCCTCAGACCTCGGGATGGATCTGTCTATAGGGCTGTGTGTAAGGGAATAAAGGGGCCCAACAAATGAACCCTTTGTCTTCTAACCAAGTTTGGAGCTACAAAGATATAGAAACAGGATTAGGCAGATGAAGATCAAAATGTCAGCATCATGGCTGATTGAGGCTGGTTTAGAGGAGTGCTTCTATAATGAACTTTACAATACTGAACCCAGAATGGGGCTGAATCAAGCATCCAATTTCAGGTATGGATGAAATGCAAGAACCCAGCCCCCTGCAGGGCAAAGACTTTGCAGTTGAGCTTATACAGGCAGGCAGACTCCAAAGGAGGAGATGTGCAAGACCAGTTCCCTCCCTAAACTCACTAACTAGAGAGGTCACCCACCAAGCAAGTGAGGGAAAGATGCCAGGATGCCATCCTATTGCATTTCCCTTCACATTGAAATATAAAGACAGAGAAAGGAGATTTCCTCACCCTCTGTCTATATACAATGAACAAAACAACCCAAGGGGCATTGATAGTGTGCAGGGAATTCTAATGGCCAAGGGGTGCAATCAACAAGCAAACAAATAAATGAACTTGGGTATTTCAGAAAGGATGAGTCCAATAAGAAGATTGAACAGGGCAATGTGATATACTGCAGGAGAAGGGTGGGCATGGGGCCATTAGTGTGCACAAAGTAGCAATGGGCCTGCCCACTGAGCCTCCATTCCAATAGGGCAGACAGACACTAGGCAAATGATTATACAGCTCATTTTCTCATTATAACTAAGATAAGTGGTATAATGTAAAAATGCATGGTGCTAACCAAGACTCTAATAGGATGAGGGATAGCAGAGTGAAGTCAGAGGCAGTGCCCAGGGCTGGGGAACTCCCCAGGATCCCTCTCTTCTAGACCTAGGACTTGATCATTTTCTTCAAATACACAGTTCAACAAAAATGGAACCACCATTTTAAAAGATGCTTTTTGAAGAGGTAATTCTATAAGCAGCAGGAGAAAGACATTAACACCATTTTGATTTTCGAAACCAATCAACGTGAAGCTGAACACAGAGCTTTTTCTGCTGCCCCCATCTGGCCCCCACCCCATTCACACACCCTACAATTTTTTTTAATTTTATTTTATTATGTTATGTTAATCACCATACATTACATCATTAGTTTTTGATGTAGTGTTCCATGATTCATTGTTTGCATATAACACCCAGAGTTCCATGCAGAACATGCCCTCTTTAATACCCATCACCAGGCTAACCCATCCCCTCACCTCCCTCCCCTCTAGAGCCCTCAGTTTGTTTCTCAGAGTCCATAGTCTCTCATGGTTCATCTCCCCCTTTGATCCCCCCCTTCATTTTTCCCTTCCTACTATCTTTTTTTTTCTCAACATATTATGTATTATTTGTTTCAGAGGTACAGGTCTGTGATTCAACAGTTTTGCACAATTCACTACAATTTACAACAAACCATTAATCCCACTCTTCTTCCCACAGAACTGGAGAATGGGATGGGAAGGAGAGCGAAGCTGAGCGTAACTGTGGCTCGGGGAACTTGCACACCACAGAGCTCCCAATGAGACACCTCCTCCAACTGCAGGGGACTTTCCTCCCCAAAAGAGGTTCATAGAGAGGCACAAATTACTGCCAATGGAACAGGAACAGTGTGTGATGAATTTTCCAGCTGATATAAGAGCTATTTCCTCAACAATTCCTCTCTAAACATTGTTGTTTTCTCCAGATACCTTAAGCCCCTAAGCATGAGTTGTTTTTCAATCATGGGCCTGCAAGTGGCTTCTTGCCTCCAAACACTTCTGTTTTTGGCTGCTGTTAGGGCGGTTTGGAAAGATCTTTCTCTTTTACTGTTTAAACTCCAAGGCCACATAGGCCAAAAGAAGGGTACTTTTCAGATTATTTTCTCTCTCCAGCAGAAATAGCTGGAAGCCCCTCACTGGCTACACATAAGGGGCACCTCTTCCTTCTCCCCAGACCATGCTGTTCTCAGCCACAGTGTGCTTGCAAATGTGTGGAAAACACTCTCTTCCTTTTTGTTCAACCCACAAATGTTTACTGGGTATATTGGTTTCCAGTGATTGCTGTGACAAATTACCACAGACTTGGTGGCTTAAAACAACACACATTTATTCTCTCGCAGTCCTGGAGGCCAGAAGTCCACAATAAGACTTATGGGGCTACAATCAGAGTCTTTCTGGAGGCTCTAGGGGAGAACCCTTTTCCTGGCTGTTTCTTGCTTCTGGAGGTCACCTGCATTCCTTGGCTCATGGCCCTATCCTCCTAACTTTCCCACCTCTTTGTTTTTCACATCTCCCTCTGTCCCCTTCTTAGAAGGGTCCTTGAGATTACATGAGGACCCACCCACCTAAGCCAGGGTAATCTTCCCATCTCAATTTTTTTTATTGAAGTATAATTAATATACAGTGTTATATTAGTTTCAAGAGTACAAGTCTACATATGACTTTGTCCTTATCATGGTAAGTCCCCATCTCAATTTAATACCATCTGCAAAGTTTCTTTGCCATGTCTGATAACATATTCACAGGCTCGGGGATTAGGACCTAATACCTTTGGGGGCCATCTCTTAGCTGATCACCCTAAGCAGGTAGACATTGCATAATTTTCAATCACATAGCATCTGAACCTTCTCAGTAGGCTTGTGGAAACACTCACCTGGGGACACAGAGCTAGCCATCCACCCTAGAGAAAAAATTAGGGTGGCACAATCCTTGCTTCCCTGTCCTCTGGTTCTAGGACTTTAGCACAGGACTCAGACTTCAGCAGCCAGATGCATGCTCAGGTTTTGGTTTGACAGCTGCTCATACAAAGAAGCAGGAGTGTGGGGGAATTGATTCTAGCACAAGGGGGTTGGGCAGCAGCTACATTGCATTTTAAGTGGCCTTGGTGACAGGGGTTCTAACAGCACAGCCATGGAGCAGGACTGACGTGTCAGTTGCATAGGACCAGTTATGGGGTGTGATTTCACTGTGTAGCTAACAAACTGGTTCTCTGGCTGTCCCAGAGGCCTTTGGGGTAGGCAATGTCTTTGGATAAACTCATTTTCTACTAAATTGGCCAAAGGCTTTTTTCTGTTGCTTGTGATTGAGAAACATGGCTGGTACATGTCAACTGGGACGGCTCCTGTTTTCCCAGAATTGCTGCTAAGCCCTCAAAGCTAAATAAAGGACACTCTAACACACCTGAAAAGAGCCAGGAAGCCATAAAGAAGCATCACCTGAGCTTACTCAGGCATAAGCAGCAGAGCTTCTGGGATCAGCTGCTACACCGACCCCTCCTCCTGAGCTTATATAGAAACTAGGAAAAAAAAAAAAAAACAAGGAAAGAAAGAGAGAGAACATTACCAAGATTATCAGGTGGGGGTCATGGAGTGGGAATGTGGGGCTAAGATAAGAGGTCATTTCCTCCCCTTCCAATGGGGATGGGAGCTTTACACTTCTTTCCCTAAAACCACATAGGTGGGGGGCTTTAGAAGAATCACTTACAGACAATAGAAAGGCAGTGTGCTTTGGTTTGCTTGGGGTAGATCTACTTGCTGCCCCAAGGTTATTGCTGTAGCATCCCTCTGAATCTCATAAGTGTGCATGTTTGCACAATTGATTCTTACGGTCGCTTATTTACCAAACACTTGCTTATTCCCTGGTTGGGTCTTGCTGAACTGCAAGACCTGCAGTCCCACTATGGTACTAGAGGACATCATCATAAGAGGTCCTTGTGGGAACACAGCAGAAGTCCCTTGAGTTTTGAAGGGGAAGCACGTGTGGACATGGATCCATGCCTATATTTTACTTGAAGGTGGAAAGCTTGGTTAAAAAAAAAAAAAAAAAACCAGCTCCAGCCAGAGAAGATGGAAGTAGTGTGCAATGGGTCTGTGAAGGTAGCAGGAGCAACTTCCACCTTATCCTGATCTCCCACAGCCCTCAGAATGCACAGAAAAAACTTTTGGGCTTCTTGTGCTTTTATGTGAAGGATTATGGAGGTTCAAGGAGGATGCAGGAGTTGTGGAGATGCTGCAGGTGCATAAGGGAGGGAGGGGTATAGAAACTGGACCCCCCTCCCCACTTTGAGTCATCCTCAGTAATGGAGGTTTTTGCAGTACGAGTGAACACTACAGTCCTGGAAAACCACGATCAGTCTCTACACAGAGACCATCAATGGTGGCAAACACCAACAGAAGCATTTCAGGACCAGGGACAGCTCACCCCCACCAGCGGCTCTTTTCATTAAGTGGTCACTGTTTTCCTGTCCCTTTTCCTTTAGATCCCTGACTCCAGATGTGTCAGAGCCTAGAAAAGTGCAAGAGGTAGGAGCCACCTCCGTACCACCCCCACCTTCACATGCATAGCCATCCTCCAAGTTCCTCAGGTGAGGGTCTGGCCTGCATGGGGTCAGGAAGAGTTTTGAAACATTTACAAAAAAAGAATTTCAAACAGGACTTGATTGATTTTAATAACTGACAGTAACTAGAAGGCAATTAAATCTGCCAAGACATCATTAAGTAACAGGAAAGGAGGGTTCAACATAGCATGGTTAATGAAGGAGATCAGGGGAAAAAAAATTCCTGTGAAGTTGAGACAGCTCAATAAACCAAGTTCAGGTTCATGGCAAGTGTCTTTTGTTCTTGCCTGCCTAGCATTCTCTTCCCCCTGGTTTTCCACTGGAGAAATATGCTTCCCCCATCCTTAGTCCATGCAGTGGAGTAGGGGGTGTCCATGGTGCTTCTCCCTCCCACTTCCACATCTCCTAACCTCATTCCAGGAGTAGACATATGACCTAGGCCTCTCCTAGGCCTCTCAGTTAGAGCGGACATCAAAACTTCTGCTGGAACTGCACTGGAAAAAACAACAACAACAACAACAGTCATCTTTTCATTATGGTGGCTCAGCTGGTAGAACTGTCAGCCTGAAACTGTTGTTCCCCATCTTTCTACCTCAAGTGAAGAGCTTGGCTAAGAAAGATGCCAGCATGTGAAAAGAAGAGCCAAGAGATGCAGAGCACCTGGATCCACCTCTGCCTGAATCTAGATACCCTGACTTTTCAGCTTTGTGTGCCAATAAATTCACTCCAATTAAGACATTCCAAAACGGGTATCTGTCACTTTCATGGAAAAATCTTGCCTGATACAGGTGTTCAAGAAGGTGGGAAAGGAGGGTGTATCAGTCAGGTTCTAGCAGGAAATAAAAGGGGACAGATTAAGGTAAAGGAACCAATGAGATACTGCAAGCTGCTCAAAGACTAGCAAGAGTGTAAGGCTTTACCAACCACAGGCTTGTGTTTACTGGAGCCCCATGAAGGGAAAGGGGTCACCTGGTGGAAGTCCCAGCCATTTCCAGAATTACAGTGGTGGTGAAGCAGGAGCTAGAGGTGGAAAACATATCTGATCTCTCACCTTTGTCCTCCTGCAAGTACCTCCCACTGGTCAAACCCAGAGGGAGGGAAACTGGGTCAATGCACCCTTGTTCAGAAAAATAGCAGGTGTGGGAGTACTCACTGCATCCAGGGATTTTGAGCCTGGAATACATATCTCACAAGAATGAAATGGCACTCCCACATCACAGAAGGTAGATCTTGGATCGTTTTCCACTGAGTTCAAGGCTGGTTTACTCCATGCCTTTGCACATATTGTCCTTCTCCCAATGAATTCCATCCTTTGTTCAAGATGTGAAGCCCCATCTTGTCCATAAACCTGGTCCAGAACTCCTCAACCTGCAGCACTCACCTTGCCATAGCTTCACTGCCTCTAACTCAACGCACTTGTCTGGACGATGTGTTTGGAAATCAATCACAGCATCAGTAGGTCAGTGCTCATGTCTCAGATTCATTCACTTGAGTACTTGTTTCCTGTTTCCTTAGTGAGAGTTTGCCCCATCACCACTGCCCAGAAGGGCTGGGTCTCACCCCCCCACCTCCAACACATACACTTG
Organism: Leptonychotes weddellii; assembly: GCF_054177405.1. Lineage (NCBI taxonomy): Eukaryota > Metazoa > Chordata > Mammalia > Carnivora > Phocidae > Leptonychotes > Leptonychotes weddellii. The sequence continues at coordinate 3,025,456 of NC_138372.1, forward strand.
CTGCCTGCTCCCTCATCCCTGTTCATGTGCCATACACTGGAGTGCAAACCCTAGACACCTGATTCCTATTTATGGGCTAAAGTGGTTTTTCCACAGGGGGCGAGGGGGAGGGCTGCTAAATAAGTCCAGAGTGCTAGAACCACAATGTCTGTAAGATATCTTTTTGAAAAGTAACTTTAAACATGAAAAATGGATGAACCCACACAAGAAGAACTATTCCAAGTTACATGCATGCTCCAAGCCAGTCTAAGGTGCTGAGTTTATGGGGGCACCAGGAGATCTCAAAGCTTCATAAGACTCACCCACCCAACATCCCATGTCCCTTTAAAATCTTACTGAAGTATTTTATCTGCGCTTCTGCCTACACTAACTGTTCAAAGAACTAGTCAACCTTGCAGCGTTTGGAATGAAAAGTTTCATGGAGTTTCTCACCTGCTGTGAGAAGCGCTGCTTCTTTTTGTGTTACTTGATCTTGGTTCCTATCATCATCTCCAACCCACAGCCTATGGCAGAGCAAGGGAGCCCCTGATGCGCCAGCTGCTATCTTCTTGATGGGGACAGATTCCACTGTGACCCAACCAGAGTGCACACTCCACCATACAATCCACACTTGAAGTTCAGGGGCCTGGACTTGAGAGAGCGAGGAAGAGCCACATGCTGATGCCGCACCACCTTCATCCACAGAAAGGCACTGACCCCCTTGAGCCCAGGCAGCAGATGTCCTTCCTGATCACTCACTCACAGGCTCTGTTCAATTCTCAGAAGAGCTCTCATTTTCTATCCACTGATTTCAGCATTATTTTCTCCCAGCATTGCAAGTCATGGCTCTCGGAGGCCACTGGCATGTTAATAGGCTGGTTATATGGAAATTGGGTAATATTGCTGTGTTCCTGGCTGCTGCAGGCCAGTGCCCATGGGGAGCCTTTGGTTGGGAATCAAGCACATCACCTTCAAATGTCATTTACTTACTTAACTCACAACCCAATCTAACACCACTGTAGTTTCCAGAAATGCCATAAATAACAATTTGATTCTCAAGAAAGAATACTCCTAGCAAGTTCATATTAAATATTTTTTAAATGTAAAGAAAATCAAAGAATTAGGAAAAATATTAAGAAAAAATATACTCACCATTTACAGCGATGTGGATGGAACTGGAGGGTATTATGCTGAGTGAAATAAGTCAATCAAAGAAAGACAATTATCATATGGTTTCACTCATACGTGGAATATAAGAATCAGCACAGAGAATCACAGGGGAAGGGAGGGAAAACTGGATGGGAAGTAATCAGAGAGGGAGACAAACCATGAGAGACTCATTAACTATAGGAAACAAACAGGGTTGCTGGAGGGGAGGTCAGGGGAGGGATAGGGTAATTGGGTGATGGGCATTAAAGAGGACATGTGATGTGATGAACACTGGGTGTTATAGGCAACTCATGAATTATTGAACTCTACATCTGAAACTAATGATATACTATAGGTTGGCTAATTGAATTTAATTTAAAAAAAGAAAAACGGGTCTAAACTAAAAATAATGTGTGTGGGGGGGGGGGGAATTTCTACATAAAACTGAACAGCTTACCTGGAGGAGAAACTATGCTGATTAGTGGAAGGTGGTCCTCATCAACAAGGGTGATGCCAATGCCAGGATGTCACACCAGAAAGGATTTTGATGAGGGAAATTAAAGCCGTATCTCAAAGGAGATCCAGAGCTCCCCTAGGTACTTACTGACAGAATAGACAGAACCACAGATCACATCCCTGCAAAAGCACTGGCCCCACCTATTTAGCTGAGACCAGTTAACCAGACTCATGGAGCTGAAAAACAGAGGAACAGCTAGGACAATGAAATGAGTTGATCTGATGAATATCCTTTAAATCTGCTAGTTTGGGTCACAGAGAAGAGGTCATGGTTTACAGTGCAAGCAAATATCCACAGAAGGGTGAATTCTCTCTATTTCAAAGTCAGCAAGAGACAGACTTCCCCTGGGTCACATGGCTCTAAGCTCTGCACACACCACTTGGGAAGATGTCACCTCCATGCTGAGTTAATTTCCTGAGCTCCATGGGCACAGTTTATCTGGATCCAGCCTCCCTGGCTTGTCTTAATTTTGTTTGTTTCTCCCTCAAAAGAACTTTGCTGTTTACTCACTTCCAAATCAGATACTCTCAGTCTTTCAATAGTAAGGTCGTTGGGCAACATGTTCTTCCATTACAAGATGTCAAAGCCAGACACATGTGCCCCTGAGTCCACTTCAGATTCCCCCAGCTGTGAATGCGCAAAACAAGGAGCAAGCATCCAGTATTCCAGAACTTGCCAACTACAAGCATCTCCTTGTTTATGTGCTAATAATCCCAGTGACCCTGAACTACAGTGGCACGAGATGAGCTTCCACACTGCTTAGGTCGATGAGAAGCTCACTGCACATGAAAATTCTGTCCTTGCCATCCCAGACAGGGAACCACAAATCTAAACACGCATGCTGAGTAGGGCACCATCTAAACCCAATTACACGCTGCACTTGAAGCTCAGCACAACATGAGCAAAGGGAAAACTTCAAACAATTTAAAAGTTTTATTTCAACCAGCTTTTGCAGTCCACTTCCCTTAATGCAATTCAATCCATGAAGACTGAACACCTACTGTGTGCCAGGATGAATTTGCAGGTTCGGTCTTGAAGGAGCTTGCAACATAAAGGGACAGACCAGTGTATTTGTAACCTACCATTCTGTTTGCCAATGCAGTCAGCAAGAAATGCAATGAGCTTGGGGTTTCACCTACTTCCCTCCAACTGCCTTCTCTAAGTTAAGGGAGCTCGGAAACAGAGACATACCTGAAGGTAGGTAACAAGAGGAAAAGAGAGCATATGTGCCTGGATAATCCACACATTACACAACTGACATCACAATCCTTGTAATTTGTCCCTCAACAGAGATTCAGGAGATGATACTCTCAACCCTATTGAGATATAGTAAGCATTCACCTGATAAGGTCTATAAAAGGTCTAGCACACCACCTGTATTAAGTTTCTACTGCTGTATAACAAGTTACCACCAACATAGGGGCTTAAAACCATGCTCATTTTATTATGTTATGGTTTCTGTAGGCAGTAATTTGACACAGTGTGGCTGGGTTCTCTTCTCAGGGTTTTTTACCAGGCTGAAATCAAGGTGTTGGCAGACTGTGTTCTCATCTGGAGGCTTGACTGAGGAAGGGCCCACTTTCAAGCTCTCTTGGCTGGTTGACAGAATGCATTTCCTGGAGGTTGCAGAACTCATGGCAGCTTGCTTCTTCAAAGCCAACAAGAGAAAGAAAGAGTCTCTGTTTTTTGGAACTTCTGACTTCAAGGAATGCCTAGGCTATATTTTAAAGGGCTCACCCAATGGGTCAGGTCCACCCAGAATAATATCCCTTTTATTTAACTCAGAATCAACTGATTAGGACCTTAATTAAATCCTTTCTCCTCTGCCATATAACAACACTTAGAAATGACATCCATCATATTCACAGGTCCAACCCACAGTCCTGGGTAGGGACCATACATGGTGTCATTCCCACAGAGGGCAACTTAGAACAGTGGCTGGCACACACAGAAGCCCTCAGACAATGGTCACTATGCTTGTCCACATCTTCCTCAACCCCATTAACTCTGCTATATATATATTAGGGAACTGAGGCTGGGTGTGTTAAGTAACCTGCTCAAATCTTAACAGCTAACAGGTAGCAAAGCAGGATTTGAACCTAACCCTTCTCATTCCAAACTGCATGTTTTCTCCCATGCAACAATCTGTTGTAAGGGGTCCACTAAAAACCAGGCAGGGTTATTGTCTGTGTGTTAGCCTCATTTTCTGCCCTCCTCAGGGGAGGAGGGAGAGACATAGAGCATTAAACTCTTTCCCCACAGCTATTTTTCACCTAATTTTGCTGAGGTAACTCCAAATTTGTTCAGCTTAGGGCACAGATATTTATGTACTTATGAAAGGTAAGTCCTCTTCCCAGGCCTGAAGATACATTATGCTTGCTCTAAGCCAACCATGGGACTCCAATTTCTCTTTGCCACTGGGTCCAGTGACTTAATGGGAAGGTCTATTTGGGGCTATTTGGAAAGGTATCCTTCTTGATAAAGGAGGGAGAAGTAAGAGGGGGAAATTTCTTTTGTTCTTTTCCTTCCTACTCCCTCTCCTTGATGAACACAATTGTATGAGGTTTAATGCTTGTAACTGGGCTGCCATTTTGAAATTATAAGGCGAAGTTCAAAAGTTAACAGAAACCATCAGCCCAGAGGCCTGACCTTGCCAAGCACTGACCTAATCCTGGAATTGACTTCTGCCAGACTTCTTATTAGCTGGGACCAGTGTGCACATGGCCTAAGCTGCTCTCAGTTGACTTGCAGCTGCAGGAATTTTCAAGTGATAGAATATGAGAGGGAAGGGAAGACAGAAAAGAGAGAGAGAGAAAGAGATTGGTGGGGAGAGAGAGAGAGGGAGAAAGAGATAAATAAGAATTCATTGTAAAAATGCTGTAGGAAACCCAAATACTTGCTAGGATATGAGGAAACACATTTTTCCTTCCACCACAAGGACCAATATGCCTTCAGCTCAACAGCTGTGGGTTTTGGAGCTGGAGGCAATAGGACAGAGCCACCTTAGGTTAGTTCTTGTATTCTGGCAACCTCTCCTACATTTTCACAATGTCTTTAAGGTTTCAAAGAAAGTATTTCTTAATCAACTGAGCAAAGCCTTCAGGAATCTGGAGAACACTTTTGGGACCTACACGCACTTGCCACTAACTGCCCTGAAATGGTCATATTAGAATCAATGGCAAAAAACAAAAGAATATGATTTGAGTCAGAGAATTTTCCTGTTGGCTGCTGAAACTTTCAGCTAACCAGCTATCCCCCAGGAAAACAGGCTCCCTCCTCCCCACTTGCCCCTCCCTGCATTGCCTTTTGCCCTGGTCCCATCAGCTGGGACCTCCATTATGAGGCATCTGAAAGGCTGATAGACAAGGAAGAGGCAGAGAATCAGCTTTTTACTGCTTGTTGTGCCCTGTGTATGAGTCAAACCCAACCATCTAATGAGAAAAGTAGAGAAGGAAACCAGGACCAGTTCAGCTGGTTGGTGGTACCTCCACTGGGGAAAGAGTCCAGGATTCATAAGAGTTCCTCTCTCTCTAACATAAGGCTCAAGAGTAGGGGCAATAAACGAGCTTCCTTTCTTGATCCAAAAGGACAAGTAATTTGGGACTAAGCATGGACTAAGCCTAATGAAATTAATGCATTAGCATCCAATTTGACTCTTCTGCAAGTACAATTGCCTGTGTCCCAGGCTGAGCCAACATTCTCATTAACAAGCATGTGACCATGATCAAATATATATGCAAAATGCTATGCTAGATGGGGTATAAACAATAGGTCATGGGCCCTGCCATCAAGAAGCTTACATTGTAGTGGGAGGCAAGATATTTTTATAAAGAATTATATAATAAGAGACTGAAATGTCAGTTCTAGACAATGAGAGAAGAGATAACGTAAGACAAGACATGATTAATTGCTAAGTGAGTTGTTCAGACAGTAAAGACAAAAGGACAGAGTGGAGAATGATTGCTTCGGTCTAGGGAAATCAAGGAAGGTTGTAACATCCTACAGTTAGAAATGTGGAGACAAAACAGGGATAGCGAATGGGCAAGTTTAGTATCTGTTCCTCAAGAGGAGATATTGAAAATACGACTGGAAAAGAAGATGGGACCCAGTGTATGATGGACTTCTCAGTCAAAAGGACATTTTGTTCTAATAAATTCCCCTCTAAATGGTAGATAATGTTGTGGGGGAAATGGAGAAGGGAAAGTCAGGGAATGGCAGTGATTTCCGGGGCTACAACCCAGGATCCTACACAATGAGTCAACTACATGACAAGTACCTAGTTGGACCAGTCTCAATAGTGGGCCATGAAAAGGAAAAGAGTCTGGCCATGCTTGCTTTAAGGGTAATCTTCATGAGATAAAGTAGGTCTAAAATTTCTACTTCTGGGACAAAGAAGTAGTCCTAAATTTTCCCTTCTTTAAACATTGATAAACCTGGATAAAATATATAAGGCAAATGTTTCCAGGACTGGAAAATAGTGAAAGAATGAAATCTCTGAGATAGAGAGAGAGAGAAAGAGAAAGAGATTGGTGGGGAGAGAGAGAGAGGGAGAGAGAGATAAATAAGAATTCATTGTAAAAATGCTGTAGGAAAGGTGAACCTGACATTCATCCCAACTCTCTTCCTGGGGACAAGGCAGAGCACAGTGGCCCCACTGAGATGAAGAGGTAGAGATTAGAGTTTGGTGCCACTGAAGCAGCAGGAATTTGTGAAGCAGAATACGGGAGGAAAGAGCTGTAACAGAGGTACAGAAGGGGTTCCCTGTGGGTGGTTGGCCAATGGCTGAGTGTATTCACAAGGGGTGAGACTCCTCAAATCCTACCCTAGAATAGCTTCTACGAGGTTGAGAGAAGAATAGCAATACTAGAAATTTCACATTACATGGAAATTTAACAGCTAACAGCTAAGTGTTGTTATATGGCATTAATCCACTATAGTTTCAGTTAAAACACCTGAAAAGGTATACATTAAGAGTCAGAACCATAATCCAGAGTAAGAGCTAAACTCGATATCCTTTCTTCCTCCTGAAAAAACCCTACAACCAAACAGATAGGATTAAGGAGAGCAGCCTATAAATCAACCATCAGACTAAACAAGGCTCAGCACTCTTTAAAGGACGACAATGTAATACAGACTCCTTATAATATATCACACACAGTGTCCAGCATTAAAAACATTACTAGCTATGTGTAAAACCAGGAAAATTTTTTCATGAGCAAGAAGAAAATATTCAATAGAAACATCTCCTTGATGACAAGAATGTTGGACTCAGCAGACAAAGATTGAAAGCAGCTATGATAAATATCAGAGAAAATGCAAAAATTAAAAAGAACCAAATGGAAATTCTGGAATTAGAAACTATAGTACCTAGGGGCGCCTGGGTGGCTCAGTTGTTAATCATTTGCCTTCAGCTCGGGTTGTGATCCCAGGGTCCTGGGATCGAGTCCCACATTGGGCTCCCTGCTCGGCAGGAAGCCTACTTCTCCCTCTCCCACTCCCCCTGCTTGTGTTCCCTCTCTCACTGTGTCTGTCTCTGTCAAATAAATAAATAAAATCTTAAAAAAAAAAGAAAGAAACTATAGTATCTAAAATTTTTTTAAAATACTGAATGAGCTCAACAGAGATTGAAGACAGAAAAGGAAGGGGTCAGAGAATTTTAAAAGAAATGGAATTTATCCAAGCTGAGGGCAAGAAGATAAATATGAGTTTAGAACATTTGAAGTAAGACTCAGTGACCTCTGAGATAATTTCAAGTGATCTCACATAGATCCTAAAATTAAAGGCGAAACAGAAAATGGGACAGAAAATATATTTTAAAACATAATGATCAAAATGTTTACATATTTGGTGAAAAAAAAATTAACTAACAAATCCGAGAAGCACAGCAAACCCCAAGTAGGATAAATACAAAGAAAATCGTGTCTAGATACATCATGATCAAAATGCTGAAAACCAAAGTTAAAGGAAAAAAATTTTAAAAGCAGCATATTACACATAGCATATTAAACAATATGAATGATGGCTGACTTTTCATCAGAAAGAACGAGGGCCAGAAAACAATGGCATTGCAATTTTGAAGCACTAAAGGAAAACAATTGTCACTACAGCATTCTATATCTAGTGAAAGTATCTTTCAAAAATGAGGGTGAAATTAATCACCATCTGAATTGCACTATAAGAAATACTAAATATAGTATTTTAAGCTCAAGGGAAATGGTGCCAGATAGAAACATAGAAGATGGTAAATATGTGACCACATATTTAAAACATAGAGCTTCTTTATTCTATTAATTTCCTTAAAAGACAATTTATTGTTTAAAGGGAAAATAGTATTATTATGACAGAGAAGTAAGATTTATTATAACAACAGCACAAAGTATAAGGTGGGAAAATAAATTATATTTCTGTAAAGTTCTTATATTTTTGAAGAGTGAAATGATATAGTATCTAAGTAGAAAGTACAGGCACATCTCAGAGATGCTCTGGGTTTGGGTCCAGACCACCACAATAAAGCAAATATCACAATAAAGCACATCAAATGAATCTTTTGTTTCCCAGTGCACATAAAAGTTGTGTGTACATGGTATTGTAATCTACTAAGTGTACAATAGCATTATGTCTAAAACAACAATTTGCAAACCTTGATTAAAAATATTTTATTGCTAAAAATGCTAACCCTCACCTGAAATTTCAGTGATTCATAATAACTGATCACAGATCACCATAATATATATAATAATAATGGAAAAGTTTGAAGCACTGTGATAATTACCAAAATGTGTCACAGAGACATGAAGTAAGCAAACGCTCACTTTCCAAATGCTGGAGACTGGTGTCAATAGACTTGCTCGAAGCAAGCTTGCCACAAACCTTCAATTTGTAAGAAATCAATATAGGCAAAGTGCAATAAAGTAAAGAGAAATACAATGAAGTGTATCTATAGTAAGCTAAGGATGCACATTGCAATCCTAGAACAACTTCTACAAATAGTAAAAATGAAACTCCAAAAAAGACATGAAATTGAATACAAAAGCCCTAGTACATTGTTATCCTCATATTTTGCTGTTGAGACTGAACTTGTCCCTCAATATCTGTTCTCCACCATAATAGATTTTCTACTGGTGAAGTAGCTGCCCAGAGGAAAGACTACTCTTCTCAACCTCCTTTGCAGTTTGATATGACTATCTGACTAAACTGTGGTCAATAGAATATGAACAGAAGTGACAAGTGTGCAACATCTGTGTTCTTTCCTTAAAATATAGGACTACACTGAAGGTGAGGAAGAGTATCAAGATAGAAAAAGCCTGAGCTCCTGGATGGCTTTGCAGAAGACAAGGATCATATCAGCTTGGAAATCTGCATGAGAGTAAAATAAACTTTTACTTTTATTTTGTTGAAGTTGTTACTTTGTGTCCCTGTTACATGTAGCCCATCTTAAATTCTAATTATGGCAGTTCTTATACATAAACTATAGAATTTAGTTATAAAAGAGGCATAGAGCATTCAAAGCTATACAACAACAACAACAAACAAACAAACAAAAAGTTATACAACAAACATTAATCACCTAGCATGGGCTAGATATGGTGGTAGGCATGGGTTGTACTGGGATACACTGGTGAACAAGATAAGAATTCTCCTCATCTACATAGGATACACAATCTCAAAGTATCACCTGTCTTTTGTTTAAAACACTCTTATGCTTGCACCCTCCACTTCTTCACCAAGCATTTACTCTCTGACTTCCAATAATCAGACTCCCTTCTGTTTTCCCAAACTTGCTCTTTTCAAAGTCACTAGAAATAAATCCAGCAATATTCTTCTTCCAATAATGACAGAACAGCTTGTATCCGAGAGACCCTACCACCAATAACAACCATAGATTTTGGAAGACACGGGAGAGTGGCCACAAACAGGCAGAGACTGGAGGGGAGTCAGTACTGGAAAGAAGGGAATGGTACTGGATAATTTTCCTTTTTCCTGATGTCAGGACCTCATCAGAGATAGCAGGTGGGTAAAACCCAGAAAGGAACCAACACCCAACAGCCTTGAAAAGCCAGAGGAAGAGTTCAAAGCAATATCATCAGTTAGAAAAATGGAGGAGGAGACATCCTAGAATGAAGAAAGCCACAAAAAGAAGCAAAATATTTGGCATATAAATGCTGCCAAAATCTCTGGATGACCCTGAGCTGTGTGTGTGTGTGAGGCTCCAAGCAGCCAACTAAGTCCAAGGGGAATGAGGAGATATTTGACCTATGGTCCACCACAAAGAAAGAAATTGAGTGATAATGAAAATATAATGTGACAAAATTTGTGGGATACTACTAAAGTAAAAACACAAGGAAATGCGAGCTTTAAATATTTATGCTAGAAAGGAAAAAGGTCCAAAATCAATAGTCTAAAATTCAACCTAAAAATGTCAGTGAAAGAAGAGGAAACTATATAAAAAGAAAGAAGAGCAGAAATCATTAAAATAGAAGGCAATAAAACAGAAAAAAAAAATAATGAAGGTTTTGAAAAATCAAGAAAATCTGAAGCTAGCAAATCAAGAAAAAAATGATACAACACAAATTAATATTAAGATCATAAGAGGTAGATTATTACTAACCCTACAGACATTAGAGAAATGGCAAGAGGATACTAAGAACACTTTGGCTGATAAATTTAACAACTAAGGTTAAATGGACACGTTTCTTGAAACATACAACTTACCAAAACTGATATAAAATGAAATAGAAAGCCCAATTAGCCCAGTTATCTATTAAATAAGTGGATTTCATTTTCAATAGTCTTCTAACAGGTAAAGCTTCAGACCCAGATAGTGATGTTGGTGAATTGCATCAAGCATTCAAGGTAAAAATCATACCAATCCTCCATAAATCCTTCCAGAACATACAAAAGTAAGAAATTTGTTTTATGAGGACATCATAACTAAGATACTAAGACATGAAAAAAACATTAAAAAAATAAAGAAAAAAAAAACCTTTTTAGTAAATGAAAGTCAGCAATATATATAAAAATACATTAGGTTAGAATAAGAATTCAAGGTTGATTTAATTTCTGAAAATCAATCAACAATATTCCATATTAATACAATTAAATCAAATGTCCATTTAAGTAAATTCACAAAAACACATGACAAAATTTAACACCAATTAATGTTAAAACTCACTAAATTAGAATTTGAAAATTTCTCAATCTGAAAATCTGAAAATTTCTCAATCTCAAATGAAAAAACCTAAAGCCAACTCCAAACTCAATGCTTTATTATTCACTGCTTCCCTCCCAAGATGAGAACAGGGCAAGTTGTTCACTCTTGTCTTCTATATTTCATATTAGTAGGATCCAAGACTTTGCAATGAGTCAAGAAAAACAAAGGCACAAAAGTTAGGAAGGAAGGAGAACAGCTATCTCTGCTCACAGTTGGCATGACTTTTTAAATAGGAGATACTAAGAAATCTACAAGCAACTTCCATAATCAGTAAGTAAATATATCAATGTCAGTGGAGGAATGCTCAACACACACAAATCAGTTATAGTTTTATAAACTAGAAATAAACAATTGAAAACTTAATTTAAAAATCAATTCAATTTATAATAGCTTCAGAAATTATAAAATAGTCCAGCATAAATTTAATAAAAGATGTGCAGAAGCTCCACACTGAAAACTACAAAACATTACTAAAAGTAATGAAAGAAGATCTAAGTAAATAGAGATGTCCACCAACTGGATGACCTAATATAGTTAAGATATTAATTCTCTCAAAATCGATCTGTAAGATTCAATTTAATCACAATCTAAATACCAGAGGGCATTTATGTAAGATTTCTTGAGCTGAATCTGAAATTTATATGAAAATGCAAAAGACCTAGAATGTTGAAAACAACAACAACAAAGTTAGAGGAGTTAGAATACCTGATTCCAAGGTCATGTGATATTGGCATAAGAATAGACATTAGATCAATGAAGCAGGATATAAAGTCTAGACTACACTCATACATGTTTGGTCATGAATCACGAAATTTCATTTACTGATATCCATCCAATGTGTCAAGGTAATTCAGTGGAGAAACAATACCCTTTTTGACACATGGCTCTGAAACAACTAGATAGCCACTCTGCAAAATAGGAATCTTGATCTCAACCTCATGCCCTACACAAAATTTCATCTGAGTTTCATAAGAGACCGAAACATAAAGCTTAAAACTACAAAGTTGCTGGAAGAAAAACTAATTGGAGATTATTCTGACATTATAAATAAATGGTCAAAAACTGGAAATAGCCCCTAGGGTCCATCACCAGGAAAAGAGCTAACCAGACTTTCCTATATCCATACAACGGGTTATTACTCAAAAGTACAACAGGAGTGGAGTACTGGTACACACTGCAACATGGGTGAATCTCAACAAAAAGTAAGCTAAATAAAAGAAACCTTACACAAAACAGCAAATACTTTATCATTTCATTCTTTTGTTCTAGGCCAGTCAAAACATAGTAAGTTAAAATCAGCACAATTTTTGAAGAAGAACAAAGTTGAAGGACCGACACGATCCAAAGTCAAGACTTACTGTGAAGCTACAGTGATCAAGACAGTGTGGAATTGGCAAAAGAACAGACAAATAGATCAATGGAACAGAAGAGAGAACCCAGAAATAGACCCACATAAGTAGTCAACTCATCTTTGACAAACTCATCTGTGACATCTTTGAGCAAGGGCAGCACAATGAAGCAAAATTTTTAAAACCAATAGTGCTGCAGCAACTGGACATCCTCATACAAAAAACCAAACCAAACCAACAACAAAAACCCCTGAATCTAGACACAGGCTATACACCCTTCACAAAAAATTAACTCAAAATGGATCACAGGAGGAAACCAGGATGATCTTGGGTGTGGTGACACCTTTTAGCTACACACCAAAGGCAGGATCCATGAAAGAAAGAATTGATGAAGTAAATGTCATTAAAATTAAAAACGTCTGCAAAAGAAAGTCGAGAGAATGAGAAGACAAACCACAGATTGGAAGAAAATACTTGAAAAGACATCTGATAAAGGACTGTTACCTGGATTCGCAAAGAACCCTTAACACTCAACAATAAGAAAACAAACAACTCACTTACAAAATGGGCCAAAGACCCACAGACAACTCCCCAAAGAAGATACATAGATGGCAAGTGAGCATGTAAGAAGATACTGCACATCATCTCTCATCGGGGGACTGAAAGTTAAAACAACAGTGAGACCCACTACTCACCTATTAGAACAGCCAAATCCAGAACACCAGCAACACCAAATGCTGGGAGAATGTGGAGCCATTGGGATGCTCACTCATTGCTGGTGGGGCTGCAACATGGCGCAGCCATTTGGGAAGACATGTTGATGGTTTCTTACACAGCTAACCATGAGCTTACCTTATGATCCAGCAATCACATCCCTTGGTATTTACTCACATTACTTGGTATTTAGGAGTTGAAAACTTGTGTCCACACAAAAACTCACACTTCAATGTTGAAACAGCTTTATTCATAATTGCCCAAACTTGGAAGCAACCAAGATGTGCTTCAGTAGGCGAAATGGATAAATAAACTGTAGTCCATCCAGACAATGAAATATGATTCAGTAGTAAAAAGAAATGAGCTCCAATCCATGAAAAGATATGGAGGGACTTTAAATACATATCACTAATAGAAAGAAGCCAATCTGAAGGTTACCAACTGCATGATTCTAACTATGTGACATTCTGGAAAAGGCAAAACTATAGAGACAGTAAAAAGATCCGAGGTTGCCGGGGTTTGGGGGGAGGAGGGATGAATAGGAGGAGGACAGGGGACTTTGAGGGCAGTGAAACTGTTCTGTGTGATTCTACGTTGATAGGTTCATGTCATTACATGTGTGTCTCGGTCCCTTCCCTGACCCTCGTCCCTCACTTACTGCTCGGGGCACACTGGGCTCCTCCCTGTGCCACACGCACCCCCACTAAGATCCTCTCTCGGGAGCACCAGCCTTGAAGCTTTCTCTGCTAAGAGCACTCCTGTGGCTCAAATGGCTTGCTCCCTACACCCCACCCCTCTCTTTACCTTTTCCCTGCTTTATTCTACAAAACATCTCATTGATCTGGGTTCTCCCTGAAGCAGACACCAAGAGGGGATTGAGCAAGCAGGGTTTTATTAGGAGAAATGTCTGTGGAAGGAAATGGGGGCAGCCCGAAAAGGCTGGGAGAGAGTGGCAGACCCACACACAGGTGTGACCAGGTGGAGGGGAGCAGGGCGGAGGTGGGCAAAGTCCTAGCCAGCCTGGAGTTCTCCAGTAGTTTCAGCAGAACCGCTGGAGAGTCTGTGAGCCAAAATGGGCCGAGGAAGGAGTTCCTTTTCTCCCTGCAACAGATAGGGTCTGTGTTAGCACCCCAGCCGCACTCGGTCCTTGGTAGGGAACAGTTCACAGGCAATGTGGGTGCTTGATTTCAGGGCACGGTGATTGATTTCAGGGCGCGGCTGCGGTGGTTGATTTCAGGGCGCAGCTGGTGGGCCCTGCTCAGTCATGCTTCCTGTAGCGTAAGGAGCCTGGGGAAGGAGCATGCCCAGGCAACCACTGCACCTGACATTTCAAATCTATTCATACTGTAGTTGCTGGAAGGAAGTCAACACGAGGGAGCTGTCCTGTTTACTCTCTAATCCTAGCACCTAGAATAATGCCAGACATATAGTAGATGCTCAGTTAAATTTCTCGAATGAATAAATGAATGAATGAATGAACGCAGGAAGGTTTCCTTTCTCCCTTCTTCTGGGTCCATAGAACTCTTTGTACCCCTTCCCTTATCATACAGAATGTTTTACCAAGTGTTTCTTCTATTGCCAGCTTGCGTGTGGACACCAAGGGCTGGGCCCCGGACTCGTGGACTCAGCTCCATCACGGCACCGGATATCTCTCAGGGTGAGTAAAGGTCTGGTTGATAAAGCTGATGGTCCTCGTTTGGTCCTCAGGATACCTGTGTGAGCAGGAACAAGACTGGGTTGCCCATTTTGCAAGTAGGAAGTGGAGAATGAAGTCATTGATCACTTCCTACATTCTGTGGCTTACACAACTTATCCAGCATAACCTGTACAGTCTCAAGGTATTCATCTCCCTCTATCCCTTACCCCATTCAACAGATGGATGAGTCAACTGACACTTAGAAAGTGACAGAGCCAGAGCCCATGAGCCTTTCCACAGCCAGGCACAGACCCCCACTGCCCCTTTCTCTGGGGCTCTTTCCAGCCCCCACCGGGAGGCATCTCCACAGAGCTGAGACTGCAGATCTCACCCCGGTTATAACACTCACCCACGAGCCGTCATCCTCCCTTGGCTACTCACGTGCCTTGAACTGCAGAACTGCAAAGGTGTGCAAGTGAACAGGTTAGTATTAGGACGGTGCCTTGGAACCCCATGATGAGAGCCGCCCAGAAAGCCGGGCTATGATTGTTCATTAGTATTAATAATAAAGTCAAAGGAAGTGGAGTAGGGATGCCCAGCACCTTGTAGATTGATGAATCACTGTTTCCCTGTGCTATTTGCTAAAGCCATTACATTTACAGCTTAATCTTCCTGTAACCATTTTTCAATAATCAGGGAAGCTAAATTAAGAGAAATGCAGCTCCTCGCTATTAAACACAGCATCCTGCTAACCCTGGTTTTACCAAAGGGTATCGACTCCAGGAAGTGGGTTCTAAGCTGCCTCTTTGTTGCTCAGGCTGCTGTTCTTTACGGTGCCATGACCTTTGTGTTTCTCCGCCCGGTACGCAAATTCTGATCGCACTGGAGAAAGCTCATGGATTCTGAAATTGACCCACGGTTGGTCCCATAAGTACCATGTCTCTTGGTGGGGGGGGGGGATCCTCACCTTAAGTTCATGCTGACAAAGTCTGAAATGACAAAAAGCTCATGAGTCACAACCAACGTTGTATCAAAAATTCAAAATAACAACAAGTTTTTCCGGATGTGAACCCACGCATGCTCCTTTCAAGCACTTTGTGGTGTAATGTTAAGTTTGTCACAACAAAGTACTGATGCAGTCCCTTGAGCTTTTGTGGAAATGGCCTTACAGGAATAGAAAATTTTAACTAAAGGATAACGCACGTGGGATTTGTTTGGGATTAGCTTACTTCTGTACAAACCTTTAGTAGGGAGTAGGAAAGATGGGAAATACCTCACACACATCTGTGGTTGCCATCAGAGATGTTTTAAAGATAGTGCCATACAAAGAAAGCAGAAATGAATTAAGGAGGCTTACAAGCTATGCATCAGAGACCGTAGCACCATCTGCTTTAAGTAACAATTATTTTCCTGAAAAAAAAAATATGTTCTAAAACTGAATGTCCATGTAGTCTAAATATTTGCTCTCCACGAGCATCCTGGGAATGATATGCAAAAGTCCTGAGAACTAGAAGACATTACAAAATATCGAAATGGAAAGAAACAAAGTTATTTTACTATGCAGTGTGTTCAATTGCTATGTAAATGTGGGAGCATTATTATTTATTGCTTTTTCAGCTCTGACAGTTGGAAACATTGCAGAATCAAAAGACATCTGTTGAGTGTAGCATGAGTATCTGCAAAACAGCGATCAGGGCTGAAAGGTGTTATTTCTGGACTCCTGGGTGCAGGGGTGACGTCCCAGCAAGAAACAAATTGCACTGAGCTCTTTGCAACCACTTACTTGGTACAAGTTAAACACTCCAAGAGGCCGTTCTGGGATGGGATGCACTACCCTAACTAACGCTGGGGCTCCATTTTCCCTGATCTGATTCGGAAGGTCAGACTCAGCCCATCGACTGAGCCATCCTGTGGACGCCGTCCAGGGTGGTGGTAAACAGCCCAGGCTTCAGAGCTGACAGGACTGTGTACAAACCCCAGCTCCGTGACTCTGGTGTGGGACTTCGGAGAAGTTGTATGACCTCACCAGGTCCCAGTTTTCATCTGTATAATGGGAAGAATGACATTCCCCTTGCCTAGTGCTGTTATGAGAATGGACTTATTTCATATGCACCAAATGCTTCATGTGCTGGTTACCGGGACCCCTCCGACCTCGCTCTGCTTCCGGGGCTGAAGTCATATTTCTAATGGGGTCCCAGGGGGCTTAAATAAAAATATATCTGAGACATCTTTGCTAGCACACTTCTAAATGTTATTGACACATGGTGCAGGGCATGCAGTGGAGAGATAGGATTCATTAACTTGTGGCTGGGCCTTTTGAATTTTATCCTGCAGTATCTCTGGTCTTATAATCCAATGGCCTTGTTTTATCCTTTGATATTTCTTTTTTTTTTTTTTTAAGATCTTATTTACTTATTTGACAGAGAGAGACACAGCGAGAGAGGGAACACAAGCAGGGGGAGTGGGGGAGGGAGAAGCAGGCTTCCCGCCGAGCAGGGAGCCCGACGCGGGGCTCGAGATGCGGAGCTTGATCCCAGGACTCTGGGATCATGACCGGAGCCAGAGGCAGACGCGTAACGGCTGAGCCACCCAGGTGCCCCCCCCTTTTTTTTTTAAAGATTTTATTCATTTATTTGACAGAGCGAGAGATAGCAAGAGCAGGAACACAAGCAGGGGGAGTGGGAGAGGGAGAGCAGGCTTCCCGCGGAGCAGGGAGCCCGATGCGGGACTCGATCCCAGGACCCTGGGATCATGACCCGAGCTGAAGGCAGACGCTCAACCAACTGAGCCACCCAGGCGCCCCATATCCTTTGATATTTCAAATCTGCCAGGAGCACTGGCAAAAAGCCCCAAACACCAGATCTTAAATATTCCAAAAAAATGCCTTCCCACCTTTTCAAGCTCACTCAGAACACCTGACAGTGAGCAGACTTTAATGAGCATCAAAAGAACATCCATACGCACTGCTTGACCACTCAAAACCATTCTTGCCTTCCCTTTTCCAAGACTGTAAGATAGCTTTCTGCTTGCCCAGAATTCATTGCAAGATTCTTTTTTAATAAATCACAGATTTCTCTCCAACAAATACCTACCATACCTCAACACTTAGAAAATATTTATTTCGGAAATGCTTATTTTAAGAAATGCTTACTGTGTACCCAGCATGGTGTTATTAGTATTTTGATGACTGTTATCATTGTTACAGACTCTTTATTAATGATCCCTAGAAGTAGACCGGTCACTTAACCCACCAGTGAAGTGTGTGGTGGTTCTTGGGCCCTGGTCTCTAGGGATAGCGTATTTATTCCCATGGTTTCTTGATTGAAAATGAGAGAAGAATCACCAAGTATGAGATGCTTAATACTATGTTCAAGTTCTTGAGAAAACAGCCGCACACATTAAAAAGCACAATCCTGCCTAAATATGTCTTTTTTTTCCCTCTGGATTAAATGGTGCCTGTCAGTTTAAGGGTTCTCAAGAGGGGCATTGGAGCCCAGCACAGACAAGCAATATCCCAGGTTGTCCTGGGAATGTACCTGCGACACCAGACAGAAAGCAGGACAGGGTATGATATGAACCACATGGAGATGTGTCCCTCCCCTTCACCACCTGGAGGCAGCCACACAGAACCAAAGCCGAGGTCTGCTCCCTGCAGCACATTTCCCACCCGAGGGGTAGAGCAGTGCACAGGGCAGGGGGGCTTCTCTGCAGTAGGAAGGCCAGGGGCAGTGTTCCAAGTGTTTCTGGAGCTCTACAAAAACAACAAGTCTGACAATAGCATCAGGAATATGGAGAAAGGTTTGCTGTTGCAGAAAGACCAGGAGCCAAAGGCAGCCCAAAGGGACATGGGCTCGTGGAGGATGGGGAGGTGAGACAGGCCCACGACTGCGGCAGGGAAGGTTCCAAGGCACTGTAGCCTGTTTACACAGAGGGAGAGCCTCCATTCCTCCCCACAGGAAGAAAAAGATCCTGTTGGAGGAACATGCAATGTCTCAAGGTGGAAACACGAAGAGGGATAGACTGGAAACAGACAAAACCAGCAGAGAAGAGGGAGATGTTGGGAGCACACAGGACCCACGGCTCTGGGGGATTTGGATGAGAAAGGAGGATGGGCAGGCTTGTGCAGGGGCAGAGGAGGGAGAGAGGCAGACAAGGCTGTCCGGCTGCAAGGGACGGACAGGAGGGGACAGCACAAAGCCCTGACAAGCAGACAGAGGAGGGGTCCGACAGGGCTCACCCGCAAAAGCAGCCCTCCCGGCCCACAAGAGGTTGGATGAGAAGGAATGACAAGCAGGTGGAGTGCAAGAAAGCAGATTGATGGCAATGCTCTGAGCTTCCACGCAGCTCATCCGGGGAGGCACGGAGCACTCCCATTCTGACGCTTGCAGCCACTCTTTACGGAGGACTTCATGCGGGAAGGCATCAGGTGTGGACTAGGCCACGTGGGCGTGGCTCAGGTCACGGTGACCAGCACCAGTTTCCACAGTACTGAAGGAGCCTCCTTCCGAGGCCGGAATTGTGGGTGGGGCAGGCTTTGCACCCTGTCTTCAGGGCAGTCCCCCCTCCCCTGTCGAGACAAACAGGCAAACCCTGTTTCCACGCAAGCGGCTGTTAACAATTCTCACCCTGGCTCCAGATGGGTCCACACCCAAACACATGTGAGCGTGCTGTTCCAGAAGCCATGTTACCACGCTACCTCCACCAATCCCAGGCTTCTCAGAGAAACTGCGGGCGGTGCTCACCATTCAGGGAACACACCTCCCCCAAAACAAGAGTCACTGTAAAGACAGAGAATGAACTTCACACTCAAGCCAAAACCTCAACAGCTGCCAAGAGGGAGGTTGATAAGCTCTGTGCTGCAGTGAATGACCGCAAGGCAAAACCTGATGCAGAGGCAGGAGCGAGGCGAGCTGCTGTGGACGCTGCAGGGGTAGGAGGATGGGGGGCCTGACAAAGCAAGACTGGATCCAGGTGTGTCCGGTACAAAGACTCTCTGAACACGACACCTGGCTAAGGGTTTCTCCAGTTTCCCGCTGAGAGATGTTGGACGTCAGTGACAGAGCCCTTCCGTGGACCTGCCTTTGTGCGTGCCTGTCACAGAGCCTCCCACCCGGGCAGCATTTGATAAACATCAGTGCACGAATTCTACAAGATCCTGTCCCAGCTCAGTGACTTAATTTATCTCTTCCTAAAGAGAACCGTCGTGCAGGTTGCTTGAGGATTAAGTGAGATTGAATTCTTGTCCCACACCGGTACTATGCTGGTTCGTCAACCAATGGCGGGTATTTTCTTCTCCATTCTCCTTCTCGTATTGTCCTATCCAGGGGACTGTTAGTCAGGCTTGTGGAGCCGCAAAACCCTCCTCCTAATTTTAGCAAGGTCCGCTTGGCCAGGATGGAGAGGGCCGGCCAGCAGCCCTTGGGTTCTGTGATGAGGTTCATTCCTGTTTCCAGTTCCAAGTGTAATATCTGTACGCTGTTCTCGTGTGTGGACGTCAGCATGGCCCTGTGAATAGGGCCGGCTTCGTGGGCCCTCATGCAGCCGCCCAGGGCCCCGTGCTCAAAAGGCCCCAGCACTTGGCCTAACGCTGTGCTGTCACTGTCTTGAAATTCTTAGTAAATTTTTAACAAGCATCCCATTTTGCACGGGGCCCCACAAGTTACATGAAACCTGTGAGGTATTTTATGCTCCCGTTTCCACAGCTGGGGAAAGCAAAGCCAAGTCAGGCAAGGCAGTCCCAGAGCCCGATGAGCCCAGAGCATGCCTTGGACTCAGACACGTACAAGTTCCGTGAACTTCTTTTAAATTGTGGTAAAATACATGTAACATAAAATTGACCATTTTAACTATCTTGAAGTGAGAAATTCAGCGGCATTTACTAAATCCATTGTATTGTGTGACCATCACCATCTCGTTCCCAAATATTTTCACCACCCCAAAAGGAAATTCTGTGCCGGTTAACTATCACCCCTCCCCCCACCCCGACCTCCCCAGCTGTTAAGTAACCACTGATCTACCTTCTGTCTCTATGGATTTACCAATTCGGGACATTTCCGTTAACTGGAATCCTGCAATATGGGGCCTTCTTTGAACTCTCAGTCCCATATTTAACTCATTTTCTGAAACAGAGATAATAGCATCTAACTCTAAGTGTTGATGTGAAGGCTCAGGGAGAAACGGCTTATCTTACCAGCCGCTTCTTTATTATCTGCTGCCGTTGTGAGGGCTGTCACGGCGAGGGCGACAATGTCGTGCATGACTGTGCCATGAGCTGTCGGTGATCACACAGCTAGCGAATGCCAGCACTGAGCTCCGGACTCTGATTCGCATTCCAGACTGTATGCTCTCCGCAATCTCCCTGTCACCTGGCTAGGAGCACTTTAGGGCAATGCAGCCGGAGAAAAATGACGAGAAAAGTCTGGAGCAAGAAAGAATGGGGCCGGTGGGGGAGGTAGATGAGCTGGCCTGGGCGGTTGGGGCCACATCCTAGGATGGGCAGTACCTGTCCTTGGGGTCTGGACCACGCTGCAGTGACCCCACAGCTCCCTGGAGACCTCATTCACAGGATCCAGACTCTGGTCTGCAGAAATTTCAGCTGGAAAGAAGGATCGTGCAGGATGAGAGAACGCAAGCTGAGCCGGTACGGAGTCCTGGGGAAACGCTGGGCCCCGGGTGCATTTTCTTCTCTAGCACGGACTTGTGTGTCTTAAAATAACCACAATGCTGTGCAGGAACCTCACTGCGGGAAACTTCCTACATTTGCAAACAACAGCTCATTACGCTTCACCCTTTGTCTACCTGTCTGTGGGTTAAATGAAACAGGCATGTTTTGATACGTGCAACCCGCCCCGTGGATTTCTTTCTTTCCTCTCGTCCCATGGCAGGACACAGAGCATGGCATTGTCTGCACACCACAGTGGGCCTGGATCAGCGACCAGCCTCTGAATACAAGGGAAAGAGGCCCCTGTCAAGCAGATGGGTATTTATCTCACTTTTTGAGATGACTCTGGGCAAGAGACGCAGACGTCTTTGGAAACAAAGATCCCGCTTTTATGCAACTGCAGTTTCCCATAGGAAAGTCCATTCTGACCGAGTTGGAGCTCTCACTAGTCTGTGAGCTTGAGAACTGGACTTTTCTCTCCCGAATAGCCAGATGGCCCTGGTGCATCTCTAGGACGACCAAGGAGAGGATCCAATTTCAGAGCAGAGCGGTGCAAGGAGGGAGATGTGGACAGAGAGGACGTGGAACAGCGTCTGTCCCTGGAGCGCGAGTCTGCAGGGCAGAGGACACTTCCGCTCTCTTAGGAACGGGATGACCAGATAGGGAGGAAACACCGCTCTGCTGGCATGGTTTTATTGCTGGTACTCTGTTTATGGGAGGCTGTCTCTTTGAACCCCAGCCCTTCCGTTCCAGCTCTGCCACATCCTGGCTTCACGATTCTTGGCAAACTGTTTACCTTCTCCGAACCCCAATATTTTCACCTGTGAAATAGCTATGAAGTCATTGAGTCCACGGGTTTCTTGTGAATACTTACAGACGATATTGGTGCAAGGCACTCACCAGACGCCAGCACACAGTGAGCACTCGGTGGCTGGCCTCGGCAAGACAAGCAGACACTCCATGCCTTTTACCTTACTTAGCCGTTCTTGAATCTCTGATAAGCGTGTATACCACGGTACTTTATTTTCTGAAATGGCTGTCCATTTGCTCATTTTCCTTTTCTGTAGTTTTAGGTATGTTTCCAGAAATCAACTTTTAAATCAAGCAGATTTCTTGCTTTTGCTCTAAGCCAAACTTTAACTCCTTCACAGTTACTGAAATGACATTTTCCCCCATTTCTAGCTCCCTCTTGGAATCTGCTGTCTCTGGTTCATTTCTTGTATTTCACGTTTTTATTTGAGAGGTTTAGAATAGCTACACTCTATTTCTGGTAAAAGAGTAATTGCCTTTAAACTTTTTGCCAAACATAATTATATATGCTTTTCTTTTTCCTGTAAATTTCCAAAATTAATTCTATAACCTCTTTACCATAAAGACAAGACTTTTAGCACAATTCTACATGCCCTCTCCTGGTAAATAATCTACATTGGTTAAGCTCTGCCAGGTTTTAGCTCCAGATTGTGTTGATGTTTTCCCTATTATGACTCTTTTTAATCCTGTGTTTTACTCAAAATAAAGACAGCAAGCTTTCTGTCTTTGTCACCTTCCATTTTTTCTTGTGTTCTGTGCCTCCCTTGTCCTGGGGTCCAACTTTTTCTCTGCTGGTGTGTGTACTAGAGGACCTTCTTTCAGGAACAATTTGCAAGTAATATAATTTTTTAAAAATCTCCATGTTTGTGGGGATTGTTTTGTTCCCTTTCTTAACTATCTGGCTTGAAACATACTTTTAACTTGAAATTTTTTTCCCTTAGAACTTTGGAGATATTGTCCCCATAGTCTTTTCCTTGTTATTATTCCAGTATATTTAACATACGGTGTTATATTAGTTTCAGGAGTACAATATAGTGATTCATCTATACATTCTATACATTTCTCACTGCTCATCACGACAAGTGGACTCTTTAATCCCCATCACCTATTTCACCCATCCCCCCAACCACCTCCCTTCTGGTAACCATCAGTGTGTTCCTTGTATTTAAGAGTCTGGTTTAAAAAAAAAAAAAGAATCTGTTTTTTTGTTTGTCTCTTTCTTTCTTTGTTCTTCCGAATGACATATCTGATTATGGGGTTAATAACCAAACTAATAAAGAACTTTTACAACTCAACACCAGAAAAACAAATAAACCCCACTATCTTTAAGAATTTTACTTAAAGGGATGCCTGAGTGGCTCCGTTGGTTGAATGTCTGCCTTCGGCTCAGGTCATGATCCCAGCGTCCTGGGATTGAGTCACCCATGGAGCTCCCTGCTCAGCGGGGATCCTGCTTCTCCCTCTCCCTCTGCCTGCCGCTCCCCCATCTTGTGCGCACTCTCTCTCTGACAAATAAATAATAATAATAATAAAAGAATTTTACTTAAAAATGATAAATTGGATGCCAGTCTAATCCTGGCTGTTTTGAAAACAGCCCACCTCTCTTCCATACATTTTTAGGATTGGCTCAGTTTTAACTTAGACTTCAGAGATTTTAGCTGTATTGAGGACTGTGTACATTGTCATTGCTTTTGCTTAGTATTCAATGGTTTCTTTAGACTCAAATCTTCCTTAAAATTAAGCTATTTTCTTCTATTGTCTTTTTTTCAATATTTGCTTATTTTAGGGAGAGAGAGCATGCAAGTGGGGGAAAGGCAGAGGAGAGAGAGAGAATTTCAAGCAGACATCCCACTGAGCACAGAGCCAGACGAGGGGCTTAATCTCATGACCTTGAGATCATGACCTGAGCTGAAATCAAGAGTCAGGCACTCAACCCACTGAGCCACCCAGGCGCCCCTCTTCTATTGTCTTTTAATCATTTTTTCCCTACTCTTTTCTCTCTCATCACTTTCTGGATTGCACATTATTAGGTAATTATTTTATTTCTTGAATCAATCATCCATGTCTCTTAATTTTTCCCTTACTATTTCTTTTTATTATTTCCTTTCTGTATGATAGCAGACTGCTTCATCCTATCTTCCAAATCAGTGACTCAGCTCTGAGCCACTTTTATTCTGCCCCTGCAGCTGTCTATAAAATATTCCTTTTATAAATCTTGTTTAGAGCTCTTTGCTATTTTCACTCTTACTTCATAATAGCTTCTTGTTTGGGGGTACAATAATATGTCCATGTTCATAGTAGGAAAACCCAATGTCAAAAAGACATCAATTCTGCCTCAACAGATTTATAGATGCACTGTATTTCCAATTCAAATTCTAACAGAGAGTCTACAGAACCTGACAAATGGATTCTAAAATGTTTGTGGAAGTGCAAAAGATCAAGAATACCAGTAAGAATAAGGACTAGAACAGAAGACCTACACCACCAGCTATCAGCACTTGTCATAAAGCATCCTGGAGTAAGGCAATGTGACATTGCCCAGGCATTTGATAAATTGGCCAGATATAAAGCATAGGAAGCTCAAAATTAGACCCACACATAAAGAGAGACACAGAGAGAGAGAGAGAGATGACAGTGTGGAGTAATAGGTAGAAAGGAATTTTTCAATGAATAGTGCTGATGCAATTGGTTATCCATAGTTTAAAAAAGTGAACTAGGCGGGGCACCTGGGTGGCTCCATCGGTTAAGTGGCTGACTCTTGATTTCCGCTCAGGTCATGATCTCAGTGTCCTGAGATTGATCGATTTCCCCATCTGACTCCACACTCAGTGGGGAGTGTGCTTGAGGATTGTCTCTCTCCCTCTCCCTCTGCCTCTCCCCCCACTCTCTTTCTCTCTCAAAAATAAATAAATCTTTTAAGAAATAAACAATAAATAAAAATAAAAAGTGAACTAGGGTATCCAACTCATTCTATACAAAAAATAATTTCAAATAAATTTAAAACTTAAAAAGCATATCTCCAAAATGTTTAAAAGAAAATATGGAAGAATATCTTTCTGACCTTGAAACAGAAGGCTCTCTTAAACAGACCGAAAAACTAAATACTTTTAAAGGATTGATAGTTTTGGCTACATTGCAATTAAAAACATGTTTATCAAAACATACTATAAAAAAATCTAGAAACTGAGAGAAGATATGTTCAACACAGGCAACTGAAAAGAGAAAGGTCTTAGTATTTAGAATCGATTAGATAAATAGTATTTAAATCAATAAGAAAAAAAGAAATGAACCAACAGTAAAATGTGCAATAGACACGAACTGCCGGTTCACAGAAATAGAAACACACACATTCAAAAAACAAGGGAGATAATTGGCCTCATTAGAAACAAGGCAAATGCCAATTACGATAGACCACTTGACCCCATGGGACAGGCAGCAACCAATATGCTCATGAAATAGTGATGGTATAATTACAGCCACCTTGGAAACAATGTGGCATTACCTTGTAAAGGTAATGTGAGAATCTGGCAATATAGTCCTAAGGACCTTAAATCCTTGCACAGGTACACCAGGGATCAGCACAGTTCAGATTAGGAAAAACAAAGCAAAACTGGAAACAACCCAAAGTTTTGTCAACAGGCCAATGGATAAAAAAATTTATAGTATTCATGCAGAATATTATGCACCATTAAACATGAATGAACCTGAGAGTATCACATCGTGAGATGTACCGTTAAGAAGGAGTGAACTATGACATACACACAAATGATGAATCTTGGGAACATAATGTTGCATGAAAATACAAGTCCCAGAAGGCCACATACAACAAGTTACCATCTTTGTAATAATTAGAAACATGTAAAACTAAACAGCACACTGGTTAGGTATGCACATATGGAATGATCTTGCTTTCCTTCCAGCCACAAAAGAAAGTCAGTGAATCCATCAGGCAAACCCTGTTACCAAATAATCTCAGAGTACTTTTTTGAGCATCTTTTCCTTAAGAGCCACAGTGAACGGATATTTCTATATTATTATGTTACTTGGTAATGATAAATAATTTGGAAAAGACAAGAGCTAAACGGAAGAAAGTAAAATTGCCCCAGATCCTACATCTTCAAAAAAAAAAAAAAAATCCCTGAATAGGGACTTTCTGTTCTGAAGACTGATATCAATCCGATCCCAACAATGTCTGCCAACTATATGGGTGCAGAGATAGAGGATGGATTTCCGCTCGGGAATTGCATTGCAGGATGCACCTGTCAGTTTGAGCTCCAGGGCCCCGGGCACCAGGGGCTCTCATCTATTGTGGGATGCAACTAAACTGGTCTTAGAGCCATTCACTTGTGCCCAGGTGAGAGATGCTGCCCAACTGGCATCCATGCCAGAACCATCATTGTACGGTTCCATTTGTGTGGAAGTGTGACGTTGTCTTAGGTGCAGTCTTCAGGAAACCAAAATTTTTGAGGACAGAATTTCCTAAACTTAAGATAAAATTTAACAAGCTCTCTAGAGAAATTAGCCAAGGTCAGAGATCTAAACTTGCCAAATAAACAAATTGTCAGACTCTAAAATGGACAAGTTTCTCTCCCCCTCCCCATTTTTAAACATTAAGGAGCTGAATAATTCTATTTTTCCTCTAGCTTCAGATAGAGCAAGTGTTCATAAATATTCATTTTTTCCAACTGGAAGCATTAGGCCTTGTTACTTCGAGTGGAACTAACTGAAAATTAATGATGGTTTTCAGAAAAAGCAAGATTATATACACAGAAGCAATTAAACACAAACCTATTAATTATTTAACAACTTGTTAATGAGTAGAATTTCAGCGCCGGGGTTTTAGCTACTCTAGACTGCCCCTGCCAATTCACTTATATACCATCCTTCCAAAGTTTGGGTTTGAGATGTAAAAGAATTTGGGGGGATTTTCGCACAGATTTGCACCTTGCAAAAAAGAATCTGTGATGCCAATTACAGAGATATGGCAATGAAGTGAGTTGGAAATAGAGCAAAAAAAAAATCATCTCAAGATTTTGATCCAAACCCTGAGATGTGGTAAAGTTTAATTTCAGATTCAGAATATTTGTTGTGACAAAACAATGTCAGCACTATTTCTATTTCGTACATATGTGTACATATATCTTAAGGATTTTAACATGAGGTTGACCCATTTTAAGTTAATTGTGTGTGTGTGTTATTTTAAGTAAACTAAATATACAAAATCTAAAATTCACAAAATCAGGGCACCTGGGTGGCTCAGTCGGTTGAGCGACTGCCTTCGGCTCAGGTCATGATCCTGGAGTCCCGGGATCAAGTCCCGCATCGGGCTCCCTGCTCGGCGGGGGGTCTGCTTCTCCCTCTGCCCTCTTCCCTCTTGTGCTCTCTGTCTCTCATTCTCTCTCTCTCAAATAAATAAATAAATAAAATCTTAAAAAAATAAAATAAAATTCACAAAATCACTGAGGCTGAATCCTCACTCGTAGTTCAGGACCCCATGCTTTAAGTCTAGAATACATGACTTTTGCGTATATTGTCTTGCCAAATTGCACCACCTACAGGTGGAGGCATGACACTGCAACCCAGCCCTATTAGACTTTACAAACACGCACCCAAAAGGCATAGCCTTCCAAGACATGGAAGGACATGTGTCAAGTTGCCAAAACACATTTCTATTTGACTGATGTTCCTTTCTTCTCCATCTTTTCTTTATTCTCCATAGACAGCTAAGTGTTCCAGGATCTTTCTTGAACTTCTTCTTTTCTCAAACTACACTATTCCCCAGGCAGCCTCAGCCAGTCCTGTGACTTTAATATCATGTCTACACTTTTAACTCCCAATTACAGATCATACCTGGTATGTCTACGCTGAACTCCAGATGTGTAGACCCAACTGCCCTCTCAAGACTCCACATGTGTGTCTAACAGACAACCCAATTGCAAGCCCTATTCTGCTATCTCAGTAAATAGAAATGCCTTGGAGTCATCCTTGGAACCCGTCCCCTTTCCTTGCACACCCCACATCCAAACCTCAGAATGTACTTTAGGCCTTCCTCCGCAACACTAGTTCCACCCACGCCACTATCTTGTACCAGAATTAACGTCTTTAACCGATCTGCAGGCTTCCGATCTCCTTTCCTTACCCCCTCTCCAGACTCTTCACAAAGTAGCCTGGGTGACGGCTTTAAAGTGTGAGTAATATCATGGGATTGCTCTGCCCAAAGCCACATAGTCCTAGCCCATTTCTCAGAGCAAAAGCCAAAGTCCTTGCGTGTCCTCAAGGGCCCACATCATCTCCCTGCACTCTTGCTCTGACCTCATCTCTTGTTACTTTCTCCCTCCATCCTGGTGCTCCTGCCACATGGGTCCACTGGTGTGGCCAAAATAGGCTTGAGCCCTGCACCAGGGCCTTGTGCCTGCTCTCCCCTCTGCCTGGGTCTCTGTTTCAACTTGAGCCTGACAAAAACAGCCCTTCCTGCTCTCCCCCAGCACGCCCACCTCTCCCTCCTCCTGACATAGTTACTCCTCCTTTTTCATCTGTGCATTTCCTATGTATTTCCTACGTATTTCACACAGGAGTTTATTCATTCCTACATCTAATCATTCATTTATTGTCTCTTTCCTCCTACAAAAATGGGGCAGGGACTGTGTCTGCTTTGTTTCCTGCTGTGTTCTCTGCACGGGAGCAATGCCTTACACAGAGAAGGCACTAAATAAAGGTTTGTCAGGTAAAAGAATGAATAAAGATTGATTGCATTAATACAGTTATGAATGAATTACTAAATACTAACAAGCAATTATCAATAAATGAATAGATTGGTTGCACTGTGAAGTAGATGGAAGATGGTCTCATACCACAGAGAATATTTACAGAATAAAAAAGAGGCTTTCCAAGTCACATCTAAGTGTTAAAAAGAGCAAATGACTTGATCAGAGATGAAAGTTGCTGCATGCTGGCATGTCCTTCCCCACTGCCTTGGTCATCCAGTCTTCCTGCTGGGCCCCACACAGGGTTCTAGAACGTTGCTACTCAAAGTGTGGTCCATAGACACTGGCCAGCGACATGGTCATCACATAGGAGCTCGCTGGAAATGCAGAACCTCAATTCCACCCATACCTACTGAGTCTGGGTCTGCATTGTGGCCAGATCCCTTAGTCACTGGCTTGCAGATCAAGTTTAAGAAGCCCTGGTGTACACAGTCATGCCCGTCCATCATAGCTGACACACAAGCCCGTGCCCACTGGACATCCCTGAGCTGAGTGCTGAAACGTCTCTCCTGACCTAAATGGCATCCATACCAATTCCTGCATCCTTCCATGTGATGGTGATGCGTATCCACCATGCCTGAAGGATAAGGGAGCTGCCAGCTATCTCCATCCCTTTCTCCAGGGTCCCAGCCCTCAGCAGGTCTACTGATGGCATGCAGCTCACATCCCCACTGGAGTCCTCTGTGCTCTGCTCCCCCACCTTTGCTTACCCTGGGAAAGCTACAGGGCCCTCTCCAGCCCAGCCATCTCCGAGAGAGGCAACCTGGTGATCCTAGGGCAATGTTGGAGCCCAGCTAAGAGGGGCACCTGCAGCCCATTGGGTGGCTTCCCAGGCCTTCCTGTTCCGCCTCACCCTCTTTCTACCCTCCTAGCTGGGCAACTGCAAATCCAGGGACCACTCACCAATAAAACAGTGTGTAGGTAGAGGGACTAAAACATTTAAAGACAAGCCATGTGGAGCAGGGCAGGAGAGAGGGGGTGGGTGAGCCCAGAGTGCAACCTGAGAGGGCCTCTCCTCTAAATCACCTCTACCACCACTGGAAAAACACAAAGCCCTCCCCTGGAGAAGCCCGAGCTGGGACTGAGGATTGTACCCCATCCGGCATATGCACCCATCAGCCAAAGCAGCTGAGCGTTCTAAAGGAAGGGTGGGGAGACATTTGAGATGCACACATGCTATTTTATGAAAAACACCCTATGCCAGACAAAACAGAATTAATGAATCAGACAGAGCAAGAATATAAAATAAAAATTTTAAAAATGTCCTCAGAGTAGTAAGTGAGGAAATTAAATACATGAAGAAAGCTCAAGCCTTTCTGAAAAAGAATCAGAGAAGTGAGTCTGAAATGATAATATTTTCAGGGGTGACCTCAATAGGTGGGTGGGCTGCCAGAGCGCCAGGACACCAGGAGGCAGTGGGGGTCAGGTGAGCAGCTCACGAAGAAGGCGCAGGGAAGGTGAGAGCACTGGGAGACAGTGGATGTGGAGGAACAAGGTCTAGACATTCACATAATAGGGGCCCTGCCAGCACAGAGAAAGGTAGAAAACTGAAAAGGATATTTTTTTGAAAAACAAGAAAAGACCAAGAATTTCATGGGCTTAGGAAAAGATGTTCTCAGCTGGAAAGGACTTACAGAGGCCCCAGCTGGATAGATTAAAAATATATAGAACAAAATAAAAAATAAACTTTACCTGGACCCATTAGAGTAAAATCTAAGATCATCAAAGAAAAGAGAAGATTCTAAAACACTTTCAAAGGAATAAAGCAGATAACCTGCAAAGATAGAAGAGTAAGATTAAAAATACTGCTCAGGTGCTTCCAATCTGCTGTTGAGACACAGGGTGTCCAAACATGGTGGGAAAAAAAATTACTATCATAGAGTTTTGCATGCAGACAGGTTGTCACTTAAACATAGGCAGAATACAAAACTTCCAGAACTTTTGCCCCACAGAGACCAAGTGCTGGTACTCACCAATCAAAGCCAGAGACCCTCGGACTTTAATGTAGGAATAAAACTTTTTTTTTTTAAAAGGAGAAACAAAAAGTTCTGTTTCTGGCATAGAGCAATCTGGAAATTCTTAAAAAGCTGTCTCACTAAAAATCACCTGGAAATGTTGGATAAATTACAACCAACATAACTTTAAATGGAAAACTGAACTCACAGAATAAAAAAGGAAACTGTTAGGGGTTGGGGAACAAAAAGAAAAGGGGGTCAAACCAGAGCAGTAGGTGGGGCTGAAGTAGGGTGATCACCAGCACCAGGAACATAAAGTTATAGGTTTTAACAAGTGCATGGGGACACAAGGCAAGACCTCGGTCCCTTAGAGATGAGACCCTCCATAAAGCCAGGCCCTCCAAGGAGAATATAGCATAAGCTAGGGGCAAAAATCTGCCTGTTGGCAAGTGAGAGTTGTTAGAGACTCATGGTTGTGTCTGCTCCCAGATTCTTACATTGAATCCTAACCCCCAATGTGATGGCATTAGGAGTGAGCCTTTGGGAGATGATTAGGTCATGAGAGTGGAACCCTCATGAATGGGGTTAATGCCCTTACAAAAGGGACCCCAAAGAGCTCTCTTGCTCCTTCTTCCACGCGAAGACACAGCCAGAAGACACCATCTCTGAACCAGGAAGACGGCCCTCCCCAGACCCTGAATCTGCCAGCACCTTGACTTGGACTTCCAGCCTCCAGACTGAGAAATCAATGTCTTCTGTCTAATACCACTCTGGAGTTCTGTTCTAGCATCCCAAATGGACTCAGGCAGGAAACAAGAAGGAAAACCAGCTGAGAATATGTGGCTGTAGGCCAGCTCCCGTGTGGGTTTGTGGTTTGAATGTATACCTGCTGTGGTGGAAAGATATATCATAGAGTGGTTGGGAGTATGGCATCAAGGCTTCCTGGGTTCAAATCCCAATTCCACTGTAAATGATGTGTGTGATTTTGTTCAAATTAAATAATCTCCTTTTATGTTATTTTCCCATTTCTGAGAGGAGGATATAAATAGTACAGTGTCTGCCATGTAGGAAGTACTAATACATTTTTTTATTGGGGGAACGCTGAGCAAGGTCCCAGGTTTTAGTGCCTCCAGGTGTAAGGAGGAGTAAACACAAATCCTCTCTGGATAAATACATCTCACTCCAGGCCCATAAGGGTTCCCACAGATTAAGATCAATTAAACATGAGCTCACAATTGGAAACTACAAAACACCTAGAAGAACAAGGCACCATCCCTTAGAGTCAGAAGAAACAACCTTCAGCATAATTAGACCAACAAAGACGTCACAAATTAGAATTATCCCATGTAGAATAGGAAGTATATGTGTTTAAAGTGATGTAAAGCATTTGAAGACATGAACAAATAAATTATCAAAATGTTTGTAGTTGAAAAAGAACTAAATCGATGGAAATTAAGATATTAATTAAATTAAATAAATTAAATAAATTAAAAATACAATGTACTGATTAAAAAAAAAAAAATACTCATAGCTAAAGAGATTTTTGTAAACTGGATAATGGGTCTGAAGAATTATCCAGAATGTAATACAGAGAGAAACAGAAATCATGAATGAGATTCAATGATCAAAACACAGAGGATAGAATGGAAAGGTCTAAGAAAAATTTAAGAGGAGTTCCAGAGGGGTGAAAAAAAATTTTTAATAAGTAAAGGAAAAGATATTCAAAGTGAGGATGGCTAAACATTGTACAGAGTATATTTAAAAAATTAATTCTCAGACTCAGAAATCACAATGAGTCCCAAGCAGTATTAAGGGAAATCCACACCTAAGGACATTGTGTTGAAACCAAAAAACATGAAAATCTTAAAATCAAGCAGTGAGGCGTTTACAAAAAAAAAAAAAAGATAAATCACATCAATAGTAGGTTTTATTACAGAAAAAATAAGAAACCAGACAACAGTGGGATGATACCCTCAGATCACGCTAATCCTGCTATTGCCATTCAAAGCTTCGGGGTGCTTACGTGTGTGTGTGGAATAAAGACATTTCCTGACAAATGGTGGGTGATGTCATTGTGTGTTTTTATATCCACATACATGACCCAGAAGAGAGGGGAGATGTGGCAATTGTCAGGTGATGTCCTAGAGCAGTGAGAAGGGCAGGAAGCTGGTGCAAGGCGAGGGAGGTAGAGTCTCTGGGCAGAGATGCAGGTACTGTGGGGGTGAGACTTGCTCCCTATGTTTCTGGCTTATCCATGAACTGGGAAGGAGGTCATCACCAGCAAGGGGGAATTTCAGGGGAGGGCTTAGAGGTTTGAGATCGGAGGAGAAGGGGTGAGGCAGTCCTTCAGGAAGATGGGAGGGTAGACGGACCAGGGATTTATACTGGTGTGTCCTGGCCCCACTGAGGATGTTGGCTGTCCGTGTACAGCAAGATCGGGAACACATACCAGTAACAGTACCAAGACCAGTAACACAGTGTTCCTGTCCCCGTCTCCCAGGTGCAGATGTGGGGTAGCTGGGGAATGGGGGTTAGCCGGGTGAGGGCTCTGCAGGGTAAGTGAATGAAAGAACACTGTATGCTCCCAGATGGATGCATATCTGAGGACAGACATAAAACCCATTAGAGTCTGTGCCTACAGACATAGATATGGGACTCAGGGTGAATGAGAAGAGGCAATACTCAAATAAAACAACATAAAATAACCAGGAGAGGTGACTTGCAAGGGACAATAATGGCAATGTACCGTGAACTGAAGCATATAATTGCCCAACTGTGTGCACCTGAGGTCCACAGTCAGGAAAAAGGAAAAAAGAATGCCCATTCGTTTGTCTTTTGAATAAATTGGAAAAGATGAAGCCTTGACCGTTTTTATTCACCGGTGCCTCTTTGTTCATAGAAACATCAGCAAGAAAAGCCCGATCACCAACATGGGTGAGTGAGGAGATGGGCCCAGACCTGAGCATCCTTGCTGGGTATCGGCAGTCATGTGGGGTCCACTTTGGGTTCAGCCTGGCTGCATCTATTTGCAGCTACTGATGTGCTGCACAGCCTTGATCGTATTTTATTTTTTCCTTGCCTGTTAGCAGCTGATTGAGGAATAATCAGCTGGGTTGACTGCAGAGCTATGCAAACTAGCTGTTAAAATGCCATAAATAACCCAATTGGCCACTTCGCATGAGGGTTATTTCTGTTCTATACAAAAGGGCTTATGTAACTCCCATGCAACTCACTGTTGGAGCTGTTAGCAGTTGAGAAAAGAAGGGGACTCAATACTTCTCTGGGAGGAATCCTTGTATGCAGTCATCTCCCTGTGGTCTGGGTGCAGCTCAGAGGGGCTTCAACCCCAGATCACACCCCATCCCCACCGTCAACGTCTTCCCTCCTTTCTTCTGGCACTGTCACCGAGTACTGCATAACAAACCGGCCAAAAACGGAGAGACTCAAGACAATAACCCCTGGAAACCAGCCCAAAACAGAGAGACTCAAGACAATAACCCCTGATCGTTTCTTGTGGTGCTGTTGGTCAGTTAGGCACAGCCCGATGTCCCTCAGCCCCCACGGCGCCAGCCAGGGAGGTTCATGTGTCAGACTTCAGGGGGAGCTTGGGCAGGACTGGGGCGTCCAGCACAGCAGCCTCACACCCCCGTCTCCATGCTGTGTGCACCTAAGAAGTAGTGGTCAGAGTACAGAGAGCAGGTATGAAGGTAAGCCATCAGGAAAGACCAGAGAATCTGCAGCTGAGCGGTCAGCCGTGGATGCCCCCCACCCCGCCGCCTTCACTCTGCTGGGGGCTCCCACTTTCCGCTGTTCCCTGCCCTGGAAGGCTATGTCCTTCTGTTCACTGCCGGGTCCCCACCTCAAGGGCCAGTGGCATCCTTAACCTGTCCTGCTTCTCGAGGTTCCTTAGACAGGGAGTCCCTCCCACCTCTGCTCCTGGACTTACCACCGTCTGGCCTGGTTCTGGGCTTTGCTGATCTACCTAAAAGCAGTACTTGGGGATTACCCCTAGAATGTTCTGCCAGGAGCTTTGGGCATCCAGGGCTCAGCAGCTGACATTTAGGCGAGCTGGCTGACTTCCCCGAGTGGCCACATTCCAAAGGTGACACCCCAGGTTCGTGGAGCACAGAGGCCAAGAGACAAGTGCATGCAAGCCGGAGCATGGTCAGGAGACAGGCAGCTGGATGCCCAGAGTGAGGGCTGGGGAGCAAATCCGACCTGCCATCCAGCGAGGGGACCCTCGCTTCCGGCACTGTAAAAACAGGGACAATTGGTCACCTTCAGCTCATTGCTCTTGTGTTAGTCGGGACCACCTGGCCCAGAGTAAAGGCTAGCTGAGGATGAGCTGCCTCTCGTCCATCACCCGGGACCTCACAGGGTTGGTGGGCACTCAGGAATGGGCTTCTCGAAGGAAGGGAACACAGGGACCCCATCAGGCCGTGGTGCTCTGTCCGGCGCAGGCTCAGGCCTCTACAACCACCTGCTGGCCGCTATGCTTGGTGCCGGCCACGCATCAGGCTTTCACTCCTTCCCCGGTTACCCAGACCCCGTGTAGGGCAGCTCCGCTCCCGGCTCCCATCATGTGTTGAAAGGCTGACTTTGCTTCTCCCCTGCCCCAGCCACTTCTCTCTCTCAGCCCCACCCAGGCCCAGCTGCTCCGGCTCCCTGCACTCGGGGCAGGGTCCCCTGTCTGCCCTCCCTAGACGCTTCTATCCCCCCACCCCGCAGCTTCTGGCCCCTCCCTGTCTGCCTAGACGGCTATATTCACATCCTTCCCCGGGATGTCGTTTTCTGGATTATGCTTGTATATGCCAATTCATCATCCCTGTTCTAAGCATTATTTATTTAAAGATTGCCTTTGTCACTCATCCTGCCTTACCTGACTTTCGGCCTAAAGTTATCATCCAGGTGTCAAAGGGCTGCCACCTGCCTTCCTTTCTAAGACGAGCTCCTCGGGTCTGCACTGCTGTTTTTCATTAGTTTTACAAGGCTCTTGAGATGTCTGGATTCAGAGGAGCGCGGAGCTGCCTGTAACCTCATGCTGGCCTCCCAAATGCTTGCAAACCCCAGGACCCCACCCTCTTCCTGTCACATTCCCAGATCCCAGGAGACGAGGCTGAGGGGCAGCCCAGCTGCAAGGCTGGTGTTGAAGGAAGAGGCACCTTCCCAGGCCCTCTGAGCAAACGCTCCCTGTGTTGGACCCCCAACTCCCCGGCGCTCTGCCCCAGGTGAGGGAGGCCCAGCCTCCTGTTTCCCGAGCTGGGAACTGGGAGTGCTCAGGGTTCACGGGACTGAGAGCCCGGCTCAGACACTGGAGGCTTTTCAGAGCTGGATGTGGATGCACGTATTAACGGTCTCACCCACAAAACCACCCGGCTGCTGACAGCACGTCTCACTTCTCTGTCTATAAATAACTCCCATGCCATTCTTTCTACGCGCTCTGAAAAACCCCGCTCTTTCGTGGACACATTCCTGCACACAGTGAGATCCAGTGAGGGAGGGCAAACGACTGTCATTTTTCTTTTCCAAGGACTTGGTTTCTCCTGACCACAGATACTTACTGAGCATGCACTGTGTGGGGGGCTCTGTGGCGAAGCCCACCTCCAGGAGCCTCTAGGTGAGAGTCAACTTGTCCACCCGCTGCAGTGGGGCTTCCGTCTGGGAGCTGCCGATCTGGGATCCTCGGGAGACATACTGTGAGCACAAAATGCAGATTCTGTTCACGGGCAAGGGGGGCCAGAGGCTCTGTGTTGCTACTAAGCTCACAAGAGATGGGCCCTTCCTGTCTGAGCTGTGGCCTGGAAGACTGTCCCCTCCACAGTCGTCATCCCGCCGATGCTTCTGTGCTCATGCCCCTGGCCTGATCACAGTCCCTGAAGGCCCCCTGTTCTATCAACCCTGCTTCCATATCTGGCCGTGACAAGTTGTTCCAGATGCCTGACCCTGAGACCTGGAGTCCTTCCCTTCCACCACCCCACCAGCTGTACTTTCTACTCAGCCTCCAAATCCCCCTCAAAGGGCTCCACCTCCAGGAAGACCTCAGTGATTACCCCTCTCCTTTGCAAATCTTTATGCTGCAGGAGGACATGCAGAGTAAATGATAGGAAAGTCATCGTGTTGCAAGACTACCTGTGGCCATCACCTGTGAACATATCACGAAAGGGAGCTGTTTCCTTTCCAGAAGACAGTGGGCCTCGGGGTGATAGCCCAGGAACTTCCCCCAGAGAGAGTCTACATGTCCTTGTTCTGGGAAGTGTTGCAGGTTGAGAGCTGAGTCGTTTGGGAGGGCACGAAGCTGCGTGCAGTGGGGTGGGGCTGCCCTCGGTGGGAAGGTAGGGAGCGGCACCTGTGTTCCCAGAGGCTGAGCAGGTGTGGGTGGTGGCCTGACCGGGTCACCCTAGGCCAGGGGTTCTCCAGTGGGGGCAGTGGCCTGGCGGCCTTGGGCACCACAGCCTGGGCCGGATAGGGGAACGGGGGGCCGAGCGTCCTTATCGCGTCTGCTCTTGAATGGGGCCTAAAGAGTGACAGGGATTCCATTCCCTCCTGGATCTCAGGGGAGGGGCTAAATCACATTTTATGTGGTATAGACTACACTGTGGCATTGCTTGCTCCCTGAGTGCCCTGGAGCCCACTCTTGCCTGTAACTCACTCCACAGACGCAGACCTGTTCGCCGAGTTCTCGCAGGCTCCTCAGGGCACGAGCTGGAGACAGCCTCTGGGGAACCGTGGGCCTTGCACGGGATCATTCAGGGTGACAGGCCTGTCTCCCACCTGGGTCCCTGTCCTCCGATGCTCCCCATCATTCAGACTCCTCCTCCAACGCCTTTGGCACAAACTAGGGCCCCCCACCCCCCAAACATTTCGATCAACCACGCTGCTCTGCGGTGGTTGCTCAGTACCCCTCTCAGCTCCCAGCAATCCGCCATCTGCTTCTGTCCCGAACACGTACCTCCTCTGGACATTGCGTAGGCGTGGAATGTCTGGCTTCTTTCACCTATTGTGATGTTTCTGGTCTGCATGTTGTAACATCCACGCTATAACACGCCATAACACTCTGTAACATGGATCAGCACAGGCTTGTATCAATCAGGGCTTCATCAACAAACAGAAGTCATGCAGGGACCGAAACTGGAAGGATTTAACACAGGGAACCAGTTAACCAGGCGAAGGAAAACCCCAGAAGCCCCTCTTGTGCAGGAGGCTCCCTGGGAAAAGGCCATGTCCCGGAGCTCAGGGGTCACCTGATGGAAGCTGGAAACACGGGGGCCCATCCTGAGGGCACTGGGCACGGAGGTGGCTCGGCGGCTGTCCGAGACAGAGAGACAGAGAGACCGGGGAGAAATATCCAGCTTCTCCCCTCACCCAGTCTCCTCAAGCAGCTTGATCGATCACACCCTGCTAGAAGCCAGAGACCGGGAGCCTCACGAACACGGCCTGCAGAGTCCGCGTCCATGGGCAGACAGGCCCCCCGGTCATCACATAGGTCCAAGTAAAATATCACTGCAGTGACTCAGTTCCGTCATTCGGGAAAGCGAGACTATCCCCGCAGACCCATCCCTCGGTCATGACGGGAAAGTGGTCAGCAGAAGGCAGCCAGCCGCTAGCTGAGAAGGGGCAGAGCCTGGGGGCTGACCAAGGTCTCCTCCCGCCAGAAGACACATTCCCAGCCTGTACCGCATCCCTTCCTGCAGCCCCAACAGTCCCTGACCACCAGACTTATGTAATATGCAAGTGGGTTGGGGAGGAAGATCATCCAGGGGCGTGAGGCGTGGGCTCTAACCTGTCCGAGAGCCAACAGCCAGACGCTGGGTGCAACTCCTCCCAACATCTCCACGTGCTCTTTATTATCTTGTTAAAAGATAAATACGGTTTATGCAAAACCTCCAAGGATGCTTCTGGCTTATCCTTCCTGAACCCATTCCCCCTGGCATATACGTCTGGCCATTACCATTTTGCACACAATAGCAAAAAACACAAGCCTTCTTGAATTTATAGATGGCTGCAATTTTAATCATCTTTTATAGTCTGCCTTAATTGTATATCATTTTTAATGACAGTTTGAAAAATAAGTTATTCTTGCTGACATTTTTATGACCTATTTAATATCACAGATCAGGAGTTTTATTGTACTGCATTCTGGGTCTTACACACAAACCGGGAAACCAGAGGGAGAAATATGCCCTGGTTGAAGTCATGGATTGCAGGGAAGGAAAGAGTGCTGATAATAGTCTTACAGTAGAATTGTTCCAGATTACATGGGTTACCCTGGGCTTTTATTTCTGTGTCTGTATACTAATTGTAATTTTACTGCAAAAACTGAGTGTTGGATAAAGACTTCCCTTAAGGGGTAATTTAATTTAATAAAAAAGCTCTGCCCAGCGTCTGTATTGAAGAAAAGCAGAAGATGTTTCAAGAGCCGGCCTCCCGTCTCTGACAACAGCTACCTTCCCGGAGGGCTGTTTTGCTGGCTTCAGCTCGGTTAGAGAATTTGATTTCTTAATACAGTTCTGTAATGCAAAGGAGGAAAAAAAATGAAGACTCACTAATTATTAAACCAACAATGTCCTGACCTCTTTTCAAAGTTTCCAGGGGGAAAAACAATGTTTAAACAAACATTTAAAAAAAAAAAAAAAAGGCACTGTTTTGGGTCCCCACCCAAAGCCTGCTCAGAATCCTAGGCTTTGGGACCTGGCAGCCCCTTATCATGCACCATCTTTGGGAATCTCTCTCTCTTGCCCACCAGAATCTCAACTGGAGTCCCGCCCCTCCTCAGGCCAGGCATTTTTGCTGTAGAATGGCAGCTCAGACCTCTCGCACCTGCTCTTGTGAGTGAGTAGTTAATGTGGCCAAGGTTCTCTGTGCCACTGAGGGCTGACTGCAGGTTTCTGGTGCTCCAGGTGGCTCCCAAGGAGGCCAGATGCAGGCTGGCCACACACAGCCCTGTGGCCAATTCCGTGCAAATGACCAACATTGGTGTAATGACTCCTTGACCCCAAGACTCCAAATGCACTACACCGAGCCAAGAAGATCACCCAGATCATCACCCAAGACCCTCTGTCACCGCCTTTCACACACCAGGTAGGAATACCCTGATGGATGGGATGCTGGTACCCTTTATAGGGCTGTGATTGCCCACTGAGGCCAAGTTCTAACTGGACCTTTGATTGCACACGAGATCCTGGAAAGGTAGAAGGTCCTGCCCTGTGAGAAAATGGACGGAGAAGGAGGCTGAGCCAGGAGCCAGGTCTATTCCCGGGTGGGAATAGATGGGAGCCGACGCTCAGTGAGACCCGCTGCGGCTGACGGAAGTAGATCACTCTCTAACAGCTGTTCATGATGTGTCTGGTGGTGTGAACGCCCCCACCTAACTGGGAGATGCCCCTTGTGGCTTGTTGCTTCTCACCGGGAGTTTGAGAAGAATTTAATGCTTCCATGAAATCTTTTTCTCCAGGAAAAAAAAAAAAAAATGCAATCCTGCTAGAGAGCTCTGCCTGTCAGATCTGGCCACATTCATGCAAACTCCAGTGAACCGCATCCCATTAGACACCCACGTGCCACGGATGCTGGGCAGCTCCCAGCAGCATCCCCCACCAGAAGCCCGGTCAGCACGGTTCTGTCTCCAGTTCCGACAGCAGCAGCCTGCACACCCAGGAAAACGCCACAGACGGCTCGCCAATATGTTTGTGTTTGTGTTTTCCTCTCCGGGATCTGGCTAGAACATCCTGCTCCGTCCTACGCACTGAGGAGCCGACGGGAGGGCTGCCCGGGTCTGCAGAACCCAGCTTCTCCAGAGGGGCAGATGGCCTTCCTGGGTCGGACCCCCTGCTTCCAGCCTGGTGCCCCCTCCAATACCCCAGAGGCTGCCCATATTTCAGGGTCTTGCCCTTTGCTCATTCACTCACACTTATTGCCCCCCCCCGCCCTGTCTGTTTCCCTGGGGGCTGGGATGCCCATTGCTGGCCGGTCCGCAGGCTCATCAGTCTGGGAGCCACTGACTGCAGCCACTCCTGCACACCTGACAAACATTCTGTGATCGCATCTCCAAGGTGCCGGATCTCTTCCAGGCCCCGGGTACGTGGGTGAAGGAAATGGACCGCTTCCCGTCCTCTTGTGGTCGATATATTGGAGGGGGAGGGCAATGAAAAAGCAGGTAAGGAAGTCGTGTCAGGGAGGGGGCTGTGACATGGAGGAAGGAGGGAGACCAGGGGTGGCCAGGGCAGGAGCAGAGGTGTGGCTTCAGATACCGAGATGAGAGGTGACCGGAGGACAGCCACGGTGACCCTGAGACTCTCCAGAAGAAGGATGTTCCAGCACAGGGAACAGGATGGGAAGAGACCCCAGGAGGCAGCCCATGGGCTTGAGGAGGCACGATGCAGGGAGGCCGAGGGGTCGTGGTGCTGATGTGGCCTGAGGGTGGGAAGCAGGGCATGGAGGGCCTACCAAGGCAATGACAGGGCCCTGACGCAGGCGGGGCTGCGGGGCTTTGGGAGGGGCGTGGGGGATCTAACTGGTGACTGAGTAGGACCTCGTGCTGTGCCGAGATGAGACGGTAGGCCTCACTGAGGACAGGTGCAGGAGGAGCCCTCTGAAGGCTGTCACAGCAAGCAAGACGGTGGCAGGCCTACGGGGGTGGCAGGAGAGGATACTGTGACGGCAGAGCTGTTGGGATTTGGTGGCGGCTTGGGTGAGGAACAAAGTCAGGCAGCACTCCACGGGAGAATGGAGGCGGCTGGGGAAGGAGCCATCTGGACGTTCAAGCTTGAGATGCTAACTGACTTGCAAGCAGACAAGACAGGGGCGCTCAGGCGTCTGGAGTTCCAAGACAAACAGCTCCCGCTACCGAGATGAATGTTGGGGTCATCAGCTAATCGACTGTACCTAAAACCACAGGCCTGGAGTGTGGGCTAGAGAAATTCAGGAAGAGGCCCGGCTGCTAAGCCCAGGGCTCTCCTGCAGGATGAGGGAGGTGGGAAAACCAGGACAGCCTGAATAAGATCCATCGGGTCCTCTGGCAAGGTGAGCGCTAAGAATTAAACCATTGGATCAACCAACCTCCGGATTAAGTCATTGGTAAGCTTAACCAGAGTCGTGACAAGACGATCCTGGACAACCCTGAATGGAGAGCCTTTTGTCTTTTTAGAATACTCTTGTTTAAAGCTTTATTGAAGGGGCACCTGGGTGGCTCAGTCGTTAAGCTTCTGCCTTCAGCTCAGGTCAGGATCCCAGGGTCCTGGGATGGAGCCCCGCATCGGGCTGTCTTCTCCGCGGGAAGCCTGCTTCTCCCTCTCCCACTCCCCCTGCTTGTGTTCCCTCTCTCACTGTGTGTCTCTCTCTGTCAAATAAGTAAATAAATTCTTTAAAAAATATATAAAGCTTTATTGAAGTATAACTGGTGTAAAATGAACTGCACATAACTAATGTGCACACCTTGATGTTTTGACATATAGAGGAGTGTGTGTATATGTATATAGATGTATGTACACACACACACGTGTCTGTGAAGCCAGTGAAGGTGATGAACACATCTGTGACCTCCAGAAGTTTCCTTATTCCTTTGGTGACCCCTCCTCTTTGCCCCCCCCAGCCACACTCCATTCCCCAGGCCAACCACTGACAGGCTTACT
Source organism: Leptonychotes weddellii (assembly GCF_054177405.1). Taxonomy (NCBI): domain Eukaryota; kingdom Metazoa; phylum Chordata; class Mammalia; order Carnivora; family Phocidae; genus Leptonychotes; species Leptonychotes weddellii. The sequence continues at coordinate 3,067,825 of NC_138372.1, forward strand.
GATGTCAATCAACTTCCATCTTCTAGAATCTTAGGAACTCAGATACTTGTGCAGTATGGACTGTTTTTCTGTCTGGCTTTTTGTCTTTTTCACTCAACATAATTATTTTGGGATTGTTCCAAGTTGTGTGCACTCATGTTTCTTGCTGAGTCTTAGTCCATTGTGTGGATTAAGCAGTTCATTTACGCATTTGCCTACTGATGAGCATTTGGGCCACTTCTAGTTTTTAGTTGTTGCAAATAAAGCTGTTATGAACATTTGCGGATGAGCCTTTTACTTCTCTTGGGTAAATACCTAGGAGTGTGATGGCTGGATCATATGACAGGTACATCTTAACGATTTAGAAACTAGTTTTCCAAAGTGGTTGTGCCATGAATCTTTCTCGTGAGCACCCTGTGGAGGGAAAGAAACAGCTCTCCTTGTGTCTGCAGCTCCCAGGGTTCAATACTGTGAAGCTGGCCCACCTGGCCTTCAGCGGCTCATTCAAATTCCGGCTGACCTCTTCCTAACCTCTTCCTCCCACCCTCCACCATGGCTGAGGCAGTCCCTACGTCCTGAACCTCCTCGGGGGCCTGCTTGTCCTGGGATTTTGAGCTAGTTGGTAGCCCTTCAAGTTCCATTATTAACCCATTTCACAGACGAAGATACTGAGGCTGAGTAAGAGTATGTATGTCGCCCGGGGTCAAAGAGCTGTGAAACCAACCGTTCAGACACTATGGAACACAGTATGGAGGAACCTCTATTTTTGATCATAGGATCCAGCAGTCCCACCTCTGGGTCTATATGTGAAGGAAATGAAATCACCATCTGGAAGAGATCTCTGCACACCCATGTTCATGGCAGCATTATGCACCATAGCCAGGACCTGGGAGCAACGTCCGTGTCCACTGGCAGATAGATGGATGAAGAAAATGTGGTATGTATATGATGCAGTATTATTCTGCCATAATAAAAAGGAAATCCTGCTGTTGACAACAACATGGATGAACCTTAAGGCATTAGGCTGAGATGAATCAGCGAAGAAAGACAAATACTGCATGGTCTCACTTAGGTGTGGAATCTTAAAAAGCTGAACTCAGAAACAGTAGAGTGGTGGTCAGCAGGGGCTGATATTCGTCAAAAGCTACAAACTTCCAGGCATAAGGTGGATATGTTCTGGGGATCTACTCTACGGCATGGTGACCATAGTTAACAATACTGTGTTACATACTCAAGAGGTGTTAAGACAGTACATCTTAAATGTTATTACCACACACACACACACAAAAGTGATAAGTAAGCAGAATGATGGATATATTAACTAACTTTAATGTGGTCATCATTTCATAAGATACAGTGTATAAATCATCACATCACACACCTTAAACTTAACGCTATGTTGTATGTCAATTTTGGCTCTCCGGACCACTAAATTTTGCCACCGCCCAAGCACACAGTAGGTCCTTAATGAGTGTCTGTTGAATTGGATGCAAGGAAGGGGAGAGGATGAGCCTGCTCTGATTACCCATAGTCTGCAGTGCATCGCTGCGGACAAGCCTGAGCCCTCCTCCATCGGGGCTTCCCCATGTGGCCAGCACTGCGACCACAGAGGACTCACAGAACCCCTTGTTCGGGATCCCCAGGCAATGCGCTTTGTTGCAGGGTTGTAACTGATTTCTTTATAGTGAGCATTCATATTCATGAACGACAATTATATTGTCAGAAATTCCCAACCATTTAGATGTGTTAAAAGTTGTATTTTCAGAGACTCTTATGGCTTTTAAATCATTATCTGTCGTCCATTGGAAGGGTTTAATTGACTTCTTGCAAGTGCCTTCATAAAGTATCCACTAAATAGATCTGAACTAGTGAAGTCTTCCCTTCTTGCTGACAAAGTAATTTTGTGTCATTAGTTTCAGTGGTTAAAATACAAATCAGAAGGTGAAATGAACACACGCACTGTTATGAAGTCTAATATAGCTTTTTAGACATATTGAAGTCACTCAGGGAAATTGGAAAAGTCTTGCCATTTTTAATATGCCAGTGTCTGCCTGAGCCCTCCTTTTTGATACTCCTTAATTCCAAATGAAATGGTATTTATCTAGAATTTGCCCTTTTTTAGACTGCAACATCTAAGAATGTGGATTAAAAATAATAAAATCTTGCTTCCAGAGAACTTTGCCCTCTCTACTATTCCCTCCTGGAATCAGATGCTCCTGCAAAAATAACACGCTAATAAAAAGTCAGCCCACACTGTTCTTTTTTCCTCTCTTTTTAAAAAAGATTTTTTATTTGGGAGACAGAGAGAGCGCATGGAAGGGAGGGGCAGAGGGAGAGGGAGAGAGAGAATCTCAAGTAGACTCTGCGCTGAGCACAGAGCTCCACGTGGGGCTCCATCGCAAGACCCTGCGATCACAACCTGAGCTGAAACCAAGAGCTGGATGCTTACCTGACTGACCCACCCAGGTGCCCAAGCCCACACTGTTCCAAAGGTTAGGAAACTCTGCATCTGACCAGCTGGTGACTGCCAGTAGCCAGTTCACCCCTCAGTGCTTAAGCCTGACCTCCACAAGCAGAGTTTCTGAGGTCTTTCATGCACCATCCATCTGGAGCAGAACCCAATCCTGTGTGTGCACACGTGTGCATGTGTGTGCATATGCTCATGTTTATGCATGCATGTGTGTGTACACACGTGTGTGCATTCATGTGTGTGTATGTGTGTGGACACACTTACACCAATGAAGTTGGTTAGCACCCAATTAAACCAGGATTAGCACATGCAAGACTTCTCAGCAGCAGTCTGACCTTTGGGCTCTGTTCAGAATTTTTTGCATGTCATTTAGGTAATGATTTTGGCTTTCTTAATGAATGGACAATAAAACCAAAGTAGAGGGGCAAAATAAAATGACTTGGAGGATCCGACATTTACAACATCTATAAAAGACTGCCATGCCATGGATGAGAACCACTGGGGAAAGGTTCTTATTACAGCGAATCTCACATCATTATTAGAGTCTGAGCACCCTGACATATTTTCCAATTTCCCTTTAAACATTTGCTATTATGGTTACATCTTCTGTTGTTATCACCATTGTCATTATTTTGCCTGGAGAATCATCCCCCAAGGCAGCAGATGGTTCCTAAGAAATTGTCTTGAGATGCCTCCCTGAGAACTCAGTCCTGCGCCTTTGAGCCCAACGCTGGGGAGGTGTGGGTCTGAACTGGAAATAAAGAACAACCCTTCCACAGATCTCGTCAAGGAGCCTATTTCTACAGGCACAGAGCTTTATGAGTGTGCCAGGATCAAGTCTGACATGAAACATAGGTAGCTGGAAGATCGCAGCCAGGGGCCAGTGGTCAGAAAGCACACACCGTGGCTGTCAGTCTCAACACTGGTGGAGCCCATCGATTTGATTCGTGCATTTCTCAATTGACCAATGTAGATTTCCATCCGTCTATTGAGTATTGCAAATCAAACTCACAGATGATAGAAAACAAAACCATCTCACTAGAAGCCTCAAGAGAGCACAGGGCAATGAAGCTGACAGAAAGTCCCTACAGTGTGTTTGTAAAGCAGATGCAAAGAAAGGTAAGTTGGGGGCAGGGCCGTGTAGCAGGAGCAGAGCCAAGTGTTCGTGTTTTGGAGCTCACCAAATTTAAACACAGGCTGATAGACACAGACTGCCGTGGTCGTTCACGTTTAGGGTGTATGACCCATGCAACATTGTCCATAAGCCCAGTCGGTGGCGGGGGGGAGGGGCACCAAGAGCCCCAGCTGGATTCCCCTGACCCAGGCAGACTCGCTCAGATCAAAGCACCTTCAATACCTGCACCACCTTTCCAGGTGTGGTGAGTTCTGCCATAGGTAAGCCAGGGCATTGAACGAAACTTGCTTTACCCTTCTTCTTAAAGCAGAGTCGCTGCCTCTCTGCATTCAGACTTGTGGCCCGTCCCCATCAGTCACACAATTTGTCTTCTTGTTGCTGAAACTGTCAAGGGAAAACACATCCCCCAAAGCCAGGCTCCGGGAGCCTCGAGGAAGAGGTGCTCACCCATGTAGCAACTAATGCAAGGGCAGTGAAGAATGCAGGTTTCATCTGGTCCCCTGAGTGCCACCTGGCCCATGGGAGGGTGCCCCGGGAAGCACACGGGCTAGCTCTTGTCAACACTTGGTCCCCGTCACATCTCCAGCAGACCTGACTATGACAGCTCATTTCATGTCATGCACACCTCCTTTGTCGGGATTGCTTTCCTCTGAGACGCTTTCCGCAATGAAGGCATTGGAGGCCAACTCCTGGTGCCAAGTAGTAGGAAAGACCTCAACACCCCACACTCTGTCATGCTCCCAGTGTGTCTGCAGGGTGACTCCAACAGGAAGGGCTCACACCCCAGGCCCTTCCCATCCAGTGCTCCTCACTGTGGTATCAAGGTCTCTTTGTAAAACACACAGAGCATCTGACAAATATGAAGGTTCTCAGCAAGCTTGTGTAGATACCTGGGTAGAGAGCTCCCAGGTCCCAGCCTTCTCCCTGGCATTGCAGACAGGCTGGCGCTGACCCTGTGTGGACAGTGGTTCATTCAACAGGATGCAACTGAGTACGTTCTTAGTGCAAGCAGCCCTCTGTGCGGCCCTAGGGATGCAGGGACAAAAGGACCTCAAGTTGCTGGAGGGAATGATGGACAAGTGAGCAGGAAACTGGAGTATGGTATGATGAATGGAAAGATGGAAGTATAGGGACTGAGCAAGGGCTATGGGGCACTTGGCAGGGACCCCAAGGTCTCCTTGAATCAGACAGTATGGGAAACGGAGGGACTGAGGTGGGGGCAAAGTTCTAGAGAAGTCCCAGCCCACCGGGGCAGAGGATGCCAATGAGTCTGAGCAGAAGTAAGTCCAGAGGGGATCTTCTGAGAAAGATAGGGACACACCCCCATGTAACATTGCCTTGGCTTTGTCACTCACCTTAGAAACCCTCAAATAACCTGAACAGTGTGTCTGTTTCTAGGAAGGAAGCCAAATTGCCAAGCAAAGGTTGGGAGCCCTTGGTCTTGAGTGGACAGACATGGGAATGTGGAGGCTTGGGAACAGACACGCTGTCACCTGCTTCCCTGCTCCTGGAGGCCTGTCTACAGCAGCGCCATGCACCTGATTTACAGAGCCCAGACAGGAATCGGGATGCGTCAGGAAGTGCCATCAGTGCAAAGGCCAAAGCATTGCCTTTCAAGTTAGAGTGAGCCCTTGACGTTCCTAAGGGAGAGGGAGAAAGCCATTTGCCAGGATGGGCGTGCACATGCATGGGGCACCGAGAGGGAGGGCTGCAGGGTCACGCCCTGGCACGGATCACCACTTCCCGTTGACCCCCAACACTCATTTCTGGCGCACTTTTCAAAACTTGAAATCGCCTGTGTTGTGGAACATGGGCCTGGACCCCACCCCTTCGTGGTTGTGTGACTCTGGGCAGCTGTTCAACCTCTCTGCCTCAGTTTCCCCCCTGTAAAAAGGGAGGACAGCAGTGTACTCTCCACACAGCTGCTGTCGGAACTAAATGTGAGAACGTAACAGATAGCACACAGCTCTTGGCTGCTAAGTGACGGTTGTTCTTCTTTTATTTCTTTTATTGTATTGGGATTATACATGTATTTTAATTCCAACTTAGCTCTTGAGTCTCCTTTTGGTTTTCCCCCTTTCTCTCGTTTCTTATTTGCTTGTTGCATGTTTAGCTGTCCATCCTGGACCTGCCCTGGGCGTCCTCCAGTGTGGGGATAGGGATACACACTCCCACCCCAGATCGGTGGAGGGAGGCCCTGTCCATCCTGTGACCCCTGGAATCAGCCAGAGCTAGGGAACATGGCCTGCACCCGACTGTGGTTCTACCCCAAACTTGGACACTCATGTGAGTGATCCAGACAGCCAGGGCTGGAGTCAAGGTGGGCAGGGGGCAGCTGGGGACAGTGTCCAGAGGCAGCTACGTCCAGCCGGCCGCCCTTGGTTTCTGCCTGCTTGCTCAGCCTATCCTGTCTGGCCTGCCTATTGATTCTGGGAGCTACCCAGGAGCATCCCAATAAAATCCTCTCTGCTTAAGTAGCCAGAGGCAGTTTCGGTGGTGTTAACTAAGAACCGGGAACCGTGAATAGAGTTGGCTCATGAAGTGGTAGCTTATCCCAGTAAACCGGGATGGACAGAGACCAGAGGAGACTCTCCTTCCCTCTGCTCTTCCTCTCTCCCTCTGCCTTGTCCTGCAAAATCCCTGCTCCTTTGTCTAAAGCTGCATCAGAAAACCGGGGAGGGTGAGCTCTACCCTGAGGCCAGGAGTCTGCAGGGATGGCCTTCCCTCCAGCCTGGGAGAGGCGGAAGCAGGGGCCCCCAGCTCTGCTCCAGCATCCCACCCTTAAATTCCTTCCGTTTTCCTGGTGCTTAAACCTCATCAGCCCGCTTTCAAGGTCAGAGCTCCTCTGATTTCATGTGCAAATTGACATTCAGTTTAAAGGGAGAGTCCTCATTATGGAAAGAAGGCTTTGCCTTGCTAACAGGATTTCCTGCCTCAGGATCCTGAACCCCATCCCAGGGCAGCCTCTGAGCAGAGGCCTGAGTCCTCCTCCTGATGCCTGGAGGCTCAGTGACCCCAACCATGTCCTCGTGCTCTCTGGGCCTCAGTTCCATCAGCTGTGAAATGGGAGCAGCACCTGCCTTCCTTCCCCCAGTAAAACGCTTGTGAGGAGCAAATAAGGTGGTGTCCTGAGGGATTCAATGAGTCCCTACCTGGAATGTGCCAGAACAGTACTTCAGGAAATGTCCCGTGTTATGTTCATCAGCATGTGGACTTGACTGCTTTCACCCTGGGGTCCAGAACTCAGTACCTCCTGACATGGGAAACAAAGGCAGAAGAAAAATTATTAGATTTCCTTACTACCTACAGCCCATTGACAAGTCCTTGAAACAGGCAGAGTGACCTTCCTCTAGGGACGCAGCTGCCTCGGTGTTAATACTTTGCTAAAGGCAAAAGGCAGTCTTAGCCTGACCCCCAGGACCCTCTAAGTCTACTTTAACATAGAAAAATTCCTTTGGAAACCTCCTTTATCTCTATCCCCCTCAAGATACATGTTGGCAATCATCCTCCAAGCATACTGAAGTGGGAGAGAGAGGTTCTTGTCTCACGGGGTCGAAGAATGAATCTCGCGGACAAAGGAGAGGTAGTAAAGCATTAGAGTTTTTTGTTTTTGTTTTTAATTTTATTATATTATGTTAGTCACCATACAATACATCATTAGTTTTTGATGTGGTGATCAATAGAGTTTTATTAAGTGAGGATACAGAGAAAGCTCTCAGGAGTGAGAGGCATGCCAACAGCGTTGCCACTGAGGGCTTTTAGGGTTGGTCTTTTACAGGAAGCTAACCAGGAAACTCAAATCCTTGTAACATCTCTATTGATATCACCATTGAGCAAGGATTAGCGATAACATCTTTAATGGTTTACTTCCTTTTTAGGGTCTGGAAATTTTGTTGGTTACAAGTAGCTGTTAAAACAAGACCCCACCTCCGATACCTGGGACTGGAGGGTCTGATTTGTTTCCTTATCGCTGGTTTCCTTGCACCTCCACATTTTGGGGATTTTTGTGAGCCTGATCAGGGAGCTCCCTATCTATCTCTCCCTACCTAGCCCCACCTGTCCCTTTGTCAATATGACCCTTTGATATACATCTGATATACATCTGAACTTTTTACATCTTGACTTTTATATATCTTGACTATTTACTAAACAGTAATAAATGACCTTTCCTGACAAAAGCTAGCCCCCTCAGGATCCTGGAAACCTTGTTTCCAAAATACCTGGTAGACTTACACTATCCCTAATCCCCTCCCAACTTGAAAGTATATCATGGGCCCCTTCTCATGACCCCAGTGCCGCTCTTTCTGCCAACAGGTCCTGTTCCTGTGCTTTAATAAAACCACCTTTTCGCACCAAAGACCTCTCAAGAATTCTTCTTCCCTAACGTGTTCCCTACATCACTAGCCATTGTAACAAAAGCACCAAAGTGGGTGGGGGGCTACCGGAGGCCACATCCTGCATCAGCGGCACTACCTTGGCAGACTGACCATCAAAGCAGCCGCGGTCATGGCCAGGATGCAGGTGGGGAAACCACGGCTGATGGAGACAAGTGACCGACCTTGGGTTGAATGTCTCCATGGAATGACTCCATGGCCCCTGCTAGTCATGATGTGGAAGGAGTGATGTGGATGCAGGAGCAGGTGGAGCCCCCACATGGTACTGAGTGTGGTGGGCAGAAAAACAGCCCCTAAGAGGGGGCCCCCAAGAGGTCCCCGTCCTCATCCTCAGACCTGCAAACGTGCCACCTTGCACGGCAAAGAGCACTTTCCAGGCGTGATGAAGTTGTGGATCTTGAGGTGGGATATCATCCTGGCTTGTCACCGTGAGGGTCCTCATGAGAAGGAGGCAGGGGGTCAGAGTCTGAGAGACATAGGTGTGCTCTGATGGCTTTGAGATGGAGGATGGGGCCACAAGCCAAGGGATATAGGCGGCCTCTAGAAGCCAGAAGAAGCAAGAAGCAGGTTTTCCCTCCAGAGCCTCCAGAAGGGACCAGTGTACCTACACTTGATTTTAGCCCTGGGGGACCCGTTTCAGACTGCTGACCTCCAGAGCTGCAAGCTAATACGTGTGGGTTGTTTTAAGCCACGAAATGTGCATTCTGTTGTTGCAGCAGCCATAGAAACTGAGTACTCCAAGCCTGAAGCCCCCAGAGGGAGCCTAGCAGGTGTGAGCCCAGCTTGCTCTCACTGGCCCCATGGCCAAGTGCAGGTGGATTAAGCTTCACTGGGAAGTGGAGGTGGTGACAATTCCTCCCTCAAAGCCATGGCTATAAAGTGCTTAGAACAGCGTCCAACTGGTAAAAAGTGTTCACCTAGCAGATGCTAGCTATCATCACAATGCACAATGGACAAGAACCATCAATTGCCGATCTCAGCAAGCTTTCCAGAATGATGCCCTTGGAGGTGAGCTCCATCTTCCAGAGCCACATATGTAGCTCCCAGGTGTCAGATGGGAGGAAGGTGTCCCCTTGCTCAGAGATTCAGTCCATTGCTTCCCTGACCATTGGTACTCTGTGTGCCAGCATCTGCAGTGATGCCTTTGTTGGCTTGTTCCTGGCTCAGGGCACACGCTATCCTGCAAAGTCTGTGGGGCCAGTGTTCTGTCTGTTGTGTTCACAATTATAGACCTACTACCCAAGCTGGGGCATGGCACATAGTAGGTACTGAACGGATATGTGTTGAATACATGGATGACTGACTGACTGAATGAATGAATGAATGGCAAGCCCACAGGTTTCTTGCCTGAACTGGACACGGTATGGGCAAGAAGCAACTATAAAGGAGATTTGAGGAGGAGGGATCCTCCTCTTAGATGGCCCTCCATGCTCTCCAGCCTGACCCATGATGAGAAAGAGTCCCACACCCTATTCATGCAGCCATGGTAGGAATGAGCAGAGGCAAAGGGTGTGGAGATATAAGAGAAGCGAAAGGAACTTTCTTCTGAGATGAAGACATCTCAGACCCGAGACAGACAGGGGAGCTCTGGGAATTCCCATTAACATAGCAAGGAGCGAGCCAGGAGGAGAATAGCACTCAGCAATCAGACCTCGGCTAGGGAAGGAGAGGCTCTAGAAGAATAAAGAGGAAAATTGTCCTCTAAAGGTCAAACCGTTTCTCTCACTTTGCAAAGCCTGAGGTTTTGATTTCTCAGTGGACAGCGAACTCACTTTCAAACAGCCCCCTGCTTGTTGAATTCCCACCAAGAGACTGAACGGTAATTTTAATTTGTGTTCGGATTAATGCCCCCATTCAGGAGAGATGGCAAGTCTGAGGCGGTCCTCAATGGTGGGAACTAAGTTTCCTCCACCGAAGTCCTGCGGTCTCTAGAGGGGGACAGAAGCTTCTGGAACGTGCCTGCTCTGGGAAGTGCATGACATGGGCTGTGTGCTTTGGGGAAGCAAATCCCATGAGAGACGCTGTGAGTCCCGTTGCATTACTGGGGAGCCTGGTGTTGCTGTGATGTGAAAAGAACAGCTTGGGGGCCCCCAAAAATCAAACCCAAGGGGTTCTGCTTATAACACGAAATGAAGGGCAATACTGGAGGGTTAGCTGGACATAGGAAGTCCAGATGGGGGTGGGAATGGTCGAGCTGCTGTGAGCCAGAAGACGGAAGAGTTTAAAATGAGTCTGCGCATTGCCTGCAGTCCCACACACTCACTGAAGGTACTAGCAAGTGCACCTGAGGAAGGCCACCTCAAGAAGCCTGGAGTGGGTGGACTGTCTGGCTTCACCCCCATGCAGCTGGCCCCAGTGGCCATCATGGAGGTAACGGAGGAGGACCCCAAGGACCCAGAGCTGCACCTGTCAGCTCGTGTGCCTCCAACTCTGGACTGGAGTCTAGCGTCTGATGCTCTTCAGCTGGACCACAGCTGCATTCCCAGAGACAGGTGACTGAGGCAGGCAGCAAATCCGAAGCTGCTGCCCCACCGGCCATGCTCCCCTCTGGAAAAGCAAGGTAGACACACTCACCAGCAACAGAAGACCCAGCATCAAAAGGACTGAAAATGCAGTGAGCGGGGAGTGCCCCGTAGCAGCGCCCCATGGGTCCCGGGGCTCCTCCTCGAGCTCCAAGACCCACCCTCGCTTTTACTCTCGGGAGTTCTGCCATTCTCGATTTGAAATCTCAAGAAGGAAGTTCTGTAAAAATAGAGCTTTCACAAAGGCATCAGCCTCTCCCGTAAATTTCTGGGGCCATTTTTCATACCGTAAAGGTTGTGTCATGATCACTGCCTGGCTTGATAGCCAGTTTGGAGTGTTTGCGAGATAAGAAAGGAAGAGATAAATCATGGAAGATGCAGCCTCATTATCATGTGACATTTAAGGGTAATTTACACCCGACATCTTACCACTTCTCGCCATGGAAATAGCGTTGCTGGTCGCCTCAGCCATGCCACTACCACGACTGTGTCAAGAGAATGGAAATAAATTGATACGGCTGAGTTCTCTGTGCATTTTTATTGCCTATTTATCAACGTGAGTGAATAATAATACACATGGACTTAGTTACAGGTCCCGGCATGGGGGTGGGGTTGCGGCAGGGGTGGTGGGGGCTCCCTAAACTTTTACCGAGAGAGCATTCTTGAAGAGAAACCACGGCGGTCCTTGATCCTACCCGTGGGGCTGTCAGGGTTTTGAATACATATCATGTTTGACTTTTTAGGTGATAATTTTTAAGAACCATCAGCACGAGATTTCTTCTTCCCCACGCCTGGGAAAGACACTGTTTCCACTCTTCCCGGTTCCATACTCCCCTTCACACCTTGCTGACCTTAAATGCAGGTGGGAGGTGGCTCCCCTGCCCTCTGCAGCCCATTGGACTCCAGAGAGTCTGCTTGTCCCACACTCTGCGCGCGTGTGTGTGCATTCTCCACGACTCACACCCATGCAGCTTTATATGTGTTATTTCTTTTTCTTCCCTCAAAGCTATATGACATGCTCCCTGAGGTCAGGAACCAATTTTTATTCTGTTTCGTATCTTCAGGTTATATTGGAGCATACGCTCTTGGGAAAGAAGTTGCATATTCCCTCACCTTGCAAAAACCTGACTCAGGGGAAACCCGGGTGCGAGTGCCCAGCCCCAGACCTGGAAGGACATAAAGGTGAGAGGGACAGATTGGGGGAACAGGATGGGCGGGCACCTGTGTGCACGGGAGCATCTTTTGGAATCCTAGTAGAGGAAAATACCAGTTGATGAAACCAACTAGGAGAGAATGGTGATTTTGTTACAGAGTCACCAATTTTCTCCATAGCAGCCTCCTCCAGCTCTTACAGATGGAACGAGCTCCCGTTGTCCACTCAGCACACTCGGGGCACTGAGGCCGGCGCTCCTCGGGTCCCTTGCCCATGGCCAGTGGGCGTCCATGGGTTTGCAGACAGAGCTGCCCCCATGACTGAGTGCATGAGCACCTCGCACCTTAACACCTGTTCTCCTCTCTTTGTCCGCACACTCAGTGGGGTCAGAGAGGGTCAGGGACTTGGCATTTCCAACAAGCCTGATGCCCAGGCTAGGCCATTCCTGCTTGGGCTCAGGGTCAGCGGTGCTGGGTTCAAATCTAATTTCTTTCACCCCCTGCCACAAGTTCATCAAACCCAGAGTTCTTGCTTCTGTGGAAGGGGGTGGATGCTGCTCCCTCCTGGGCTATGGGGAAGACTCCAGGAGTCAACCCTGCAGGAGACACATTAGAGCTGACCCACGAGGACCTGTGAGCGCAGAGGCCACGGCCCGCTCTGCCCCTGAGACTCTGGCCATTCGCCTCCCTGGCTGCATCTCTGCCTTGCCCTCCACATGGGAGGTGGCCTGGTCCCTCACGCTCCAAATGCTCAGTTACATTTCCATTCCCATGGCACCAGCCCCGTTCCTTCTCCCCACAGGGGAAAGGTGGGTTCAAGCATCCCTTTGTTGCAATACTGCCGAGAAAGGCAGCTGTGACCATTCTGTCACTACTGGGCTCCTGTCATTCAGACAAGAGATCCGCCGCAGCTCCGAGCACCTCCAAGCATGGGGTTCGAAGAGTCCCCAGGGCTCCAGAGCATGAGCTGGTGGAAGAAGAGAAGAGGGCCACGCCATGTTCAACAGCAGAATGCTGGCAAGGGAGTCATGTCTGCACGGTCCACCGAGGCCAAGCTCAGGCATCACGGGCCAAGGCAAGGGCCAATGCCACGGATAGGGAACAAGCATCAGCCAATCAGCAGACACAGTGCCTCCATCCGGAGGTGACATGCAAACAGCTCAGGGAAAAATTGGTGACCCGAACAGGGAGCCCAGCAGATGCATTGGGCCCCATTTCAGGTTTGTATTTCTAAGGATGAAATGAGAAAGGAAACCCAGCCAAGAGAAATTAATTAAGGCAGCATACCCTTAAGTATATTTTTTCCGTGCAAATGGATCCAAATCCAGGGAGCTATGAAGTGGTAGATAATTGCATCGGAGGGATGTGGGGGACATGTAATTTAATGAAGGAATGGCCAGGTGGGAACTGGGAAGAGTACCAGAATGCAAGAAGAAGGACATCTGTGATGACAGTGAGAATCCCACGGGGGCTTCCTTATGCCACGGGACACCCGGCAAGGGTGGGGGGAACTGGGCCGGCGACCCCGAGAGGGCCAGATGGCAGCAGAGAGCGTTGGTAGACACAAGGGACACAGCCCCTGGACTCATTGTTCCCCTTGTTTCCTAGCTGCCAACTACGGGGGGCTTGTGCTCCGAGCCAGCTCAGCCTCTCCTGTCGGAACTGTCCTGCAATCAGACTCCACATGAGCACCGTTATCTTCTCTTTTGGTTCACAGAGGGGAAAACGGCATGAACAACAGTTCCTCCGGGGCCAGGCTCTCAAGTCAGCCCATGCCTCCAGATCGCCTTCACCCAAACAAGTACTGAGCACTTGCTGTGTGTCCCTGACGCCTTTTAAGTGTCAGGGGTGGACGGCGAAGGTGCGGCTGGTACCCCAGGGGTGAGGCTCACAGATTGAGGCATGAGGACACCCACTGCTCAACATGTGAAATTTGTCTTAGATGCACGACCTACTGGGAAGAAGTGTGCTTGATGGGTCTCAGGGAGGCCCCCATGGGCGCATGGAGGGGCAGTTGGTCCATGACAGGCAGGACTGTCCTCCTTGGTTCAAGGGAGGGAGTGCTGTGCAGTATCCACGGGGATCAGGAGAGGAGGGGACCAAGCGCTCCTCGAGGAGCGGAGAGTCCCAAGGG
>NC_138372.1:3082110-3088174 GCF_054177405.1 Leptonychotes weddellii
TTTTTTTTTTTTTTTGATTCAATTAACATTTGGAATCGGTAGAGGCCAAGTGAAAGGGATCTCCCTCCATACTGTGTGTGGGCCTTCCTCAGTCTGTTTCAGGCCTTAAGAGAAAAACTGAGGTCCCCCGGGAAGAAGGGGTTCTGCCTGCAGTCGGCTTTCAGATTGGAGCGGCAGCGTCCGTCCTTCTGATCTCCGCCAGGATGGCCTGCCCTGAAGATTTCAGGATTCTGGACTCGCCAATCCTGCAATCATGTGAGCCAATCCTTAAATCTCCCTCTTTCTCTCCTTCTCTCTCCACCCCCACACACACCCTACTAGCTTCAGAGAGCCCTGACTGACTCACCCCCCACCTGCCTTTCCCAGGAGTGGGCACCTCTCTCGTCTTCTCGTGCACCCAGACGCCAGGAGCAATCAGACGTCTGGGATCTCCTGCAGGCACGTTAGGATTCCCTCAGCGTCTGCCTCACCGCGGCCTCCCGTATAAACAAGCTGTAAGCCTTTACTGAGCACCCCCCGCAGAAGGAGGTGCAGCGGGTGGTTGCCCCTGAGAGCACAGCAGGACTGGGAGCCTGGTCACCCCATGTCCACTGCATAGACAGGGCAGCAGAGACCCCGTCGAAGGAGCTAACTTGCCAGGTCCCTTGACCTGGGGAGCGTCTACACTGAGCTAGGCTGTCTGTCCATCTCACACTCAAGGCCTCCCTGCACCTGCACCTTCCCACCTTGAAGTTTACTCGGTTTTGCAATCCCAAGGAGTCCTGAGCCCCGGCGGCCCAGCCACGCAGCCCCTGTGGGATTCCCGACACGGGCTGACAGGTTTTGTCCCGATGACCTGGTGCCCCCTCCTCAGGCCTTGGTGCAGACCAAGGGCTAGACCCCTCCTCATCGCCTTGCAGACCAGAATGGGGGCATGTCTCAGGCAGCTCTTTCGAGGGTGTCACCCCGCTGCCCGCCCCCTGGTTGACACCCCCAAGGCACCCAGAGCCCACCAGCCTCTGCCGCCAGGGGACACGGGACTCTGTCTCTGGCTGCAGCTGCTTCTTGGCAGAGCCAGGGAGGGCCTCCTGCAGGCATTAGGCCATCAGCTCATAGCCGGTGGTCCTGGGGGTTCAGTGCTCTCCTCTGATCTCCACGCTTCCCTGGGAAATACGTCTGTGTCCTCACCAGAGTGGATGTCGGGGACCCCACCTTAATTGGATCTTACCATTTCTTATTTCCCTGCCTGCCAGCAATACACGGTGTTGTTTCCGTGGGCCATCCACGGGCTTCTGCCAGCCAGCCTCCCATCACCCCTGCACAGCCTGGGAAGGCGCTGTGTCTGCTCACTTGACAACAATGAGCGGGGAAGGATTTGGCGCCAATGCTAGGGAAGAGTCCTGGACAAGCCGGCAGGGCGTTGGGGGTCGCAGGGAGCGAAGACGGGGAAGCGGGAGGGAGACGAGCATGGAGTACTCCCTGGCTGCCTCCACACCTGCTTGAGGCAGGCCCACCATTCCCTATAGGAACCGTGCACCCATTTTACAGACGGGGAAACAGGGACACAGCTGAGTCACGTGCCCACGTGTCAGGGCCATGGTGGGAACACCAGGACTCTCGTGCCCGCGTCTTGGCCCAAACGACCACAATATTTGAAAACTATTCAAACAAAGCGAGAGGACAGGTAACACTGTATATGGCTCATTACCTAATGAAAAGTTGTAACCACGTCCCACACTCCATAACCACCTCTAGTACGTGCCATCATTACCGAGTCATATAATTTATACAATAATGTTACGTTACATATAATGTACTTACGTGTGCATAGTATATACACACATCATGTTAAATTATTAATGCTGTATGTAGTTATTTATGTAATTTACAAACTACATAAGCACCCTCTGCACTCTCTGTTTAGTTTTTCATGTAAGGTATATCCTGCACAATTACCCTCTACTCGCCTGTCTTAGTATTCAGCTATTTATTCCCTCCGTCTCCCCAGGAGAGCGTGCTGCGTTAGGGAAGAAGTCTTGTCCGTCTCGTTCATTGCTGTGTCCTGGGTCCTGGAATAGCAGCTAGGGCTCTAGAGAAACTTACAGAGCGAGGGAAGGAAGCCTGAGGGAGCCTTTCTAAGAGACAAACGGCAGCTAACGGGATGTGTGGAAGGGGCTTCGTCCAGGAAACCACAGCAATGCAGGAGAGGTGAGGACACCCCCCGACAAGGTGGACACAGACGGGGGGATGATGGGCACCAGGGCTTAACAAGTGCTGGGCTCGGAGTCCCTGGGGTTCTATACACATCAAAGCTAGGACCCCAGGCAAGGGCAGCCACTGCAGCTTCTAAGAGCCCAGAGATCTGAGGCCGTGCCCCGGGGGTGGGCGTTTGGTTTCCTTGGGAATGGTACCACCAATCCTCCAGCTGCTGACTCTAACTCAAGAGTTTTTGAAGGGTGTCTGCAGCTTTGCAAGGGGTTCTCTGACTTACTCTGAACTTATTTATGATGCAAAAGGGGAAATACAAAGCAAACATTTTTGGACAGATTTTTAGTGGCAGAAAAGGAGCAAGAAGAATCGAAACCTTACATCAATACCCACGATCCTTGCTGAGTGTGTCAGTCCTGCAGATGGATGACCCACATAATGTCGCTTTGCACCGACAAGAACCAGGCTGAGGGTGTGTCCTTCGAACCCCAAGTGTGTGCCCTCTTCCTGCCACCATTTCTGCCCCACTGTGAAGGACCTGGCTGCCCCTCCATGTCCCCTGACCAGGACCTGGGGTCCTCCCAGCAACTCGGAGGCCACAGGGAGCACTGCCCAGAGCACTGTTGCTTCGAGCTTCTCCCTCTCTGCCGTGCCCCTCCCGGGAACCAAGTGCCCGTGTCCCTGGGCTCCTACTGGGCAGAACAGGGTTTCCCAGCTTCCCAAACTAACAGACCCAGCCTGGTTCTATGAAAACATCCCTTTCAAGAAATCCTGGCTTCCCTTCTGACCCTGGGGAACCACTGGGCTGCACCTCATTCCTGCCAGGGTGCATTTTTGCCAGATTTCCACCTCTCCTACAGTCCTGTAAGCTTCCCCAGTGGCCCCGGGGCCACCATCCCTGTCCTGCCTCTGTCCACAGCAGGTCTGCGGGCCTTGTCTGGCTCCTCACCCACCAAGTGTTCCAGCAGAAGAACCAGAGTATTGTCAAGCGTGTACAATTAAGAGATTAATTCAAACACAAACTGAAGGGCCTAATTTTCCTCACTCGAGCACTGAGTGTCCAGAAGACTCTGCAAGAAGAGACAACCAGTTTATGTTTTAACCAGCTTTACAAGAAAGGCTCAAAGATGCACTCAGTCATGCTCAGTTTCTACCAACCTGTGAGGAAGCCTCGGGCCCCTTCACCTTTGTTCTGGAAAATCCTCAAGGAGCATTCCCTGTGGTCAGGCTTTCTGTCCTTCTCTCTCTTTTCCTTCACTAGCATCATTTCTCCGTTCGTTTCTCCGTGGAAGTTGTGTGCATCTGCGTGTGTGTGTGTGTGTGTGTGTGTGTGCGCTGGTTGGTTGATTTGCTCGTGATCATAGACCTGAACGTTTCTTAAGAACACAGCCAGTGTTCAGTGCTTGACCGCACAACCCCGCAGCTTTGAATCCAGCCAGGTCAGAAGCCCTCCCAAATTGAACACGACCATAAGGGGCAGCGAGCCGTCTCTCACCCCAGGCTTCAGGTCTCCACGAGGCAGCTGGTAACCGTTGTTCCACATTCTGTCTTGAGTGGGCTGAGGACAGGCAAGTTCTCTTTCGAGAAAAAAAAAAAAAAGCCAGCCTTCTTAGGGACCACGGCATGACGTCGTCGAGGTGTTCCTTAACCTCCAGTCCTCTAAAACAACAGCAGGACTCATCCTCTGGCCGCTCCAGAATGCAATCAGACAGAACAACTGGAGGACGAAAGGGGCTCCAGAAGGTTCCTCCTCGATGCTGTCATAAGTGCACATTCCTCAGCCCTGCTTGAGGAACTGCCATATCACAATACACCCCTGGACATGGTTGGTACACAAAGTGAATTAGACATAAACCTCTCCTCCGGGAGCCCGGACACTCTAAGGGGAGCTATTAGACAAGCATAAATAAATCACAGGTGGTAAGTGGTAAGTGCTGGAAGAGAGACCCAGGCACAGTGCTCCGCAGGTCAGGGGAGGGTGAACGTGAGGACGGGCATGCTGCCTCTCTGCCCAAAGCCATCCAGAAGGTTTTATTTCTCTTAGCCAAAGCCGAAGACCTAACTGATCTGCTTGTCCGGCCCCCGTTCCTCCACCTTCTCCTACTACCCTCTCTATCACGTAGGCCCCCCCCACAAAACCGGGGGCACATTCCCACTGCAGGACCTTTGCACTGGTGTTCCCTCTGCGAGAACCCTAGTCCACCCATAACCACGTACTCGCCTTCACCTCCTGCCGGTCTGCTCACTGAGGCCTTCCCCCATCACCCTGCTTAAAATTGACCCCATTTCCCCCAAACCTCTTCCAATCCCCGCCCAGTTTCACTTTCTCCCACGGCACACATCACCAGCTAAAGCCCTGTATGATACGCTTTTGTTGTTGTTGTTGACCATTTGCCCAAATTCTGCGGTAAAGTCACTCCTTGAAAATGGGGGTGTGGATTTGCTAATGGTTGTTTTCCAGCACCCAAAACAGTGCTCAGTGATAGCAGGAGCTATAACGGTCCTGTGGGTTGTTGGGCTTACTGTGCGTCAGAAATGATGCTGGGTGGCTCACTGAGCAAGCCAGACTGAATCTCAGAGACAAACTCGATGGTGAGAGAGGCCACATCCTAGACTAGAGCACAGTCTACTGAGAATACGACCCAGGCTCAAGTTCCCGCTCCACCACGGGCTCAGCTTAGCCGTGCCTCAGGTCCTCATCTTTGGAAGTGTGACGTTCGTATACCTGCATTCTAGGGGTGTTATTGGCAGCAGAGACACAGCATACAATGGAAGCACTCAACACCTCAGCCCACCTCGCTACTAGCTTTCTCACTAGAGTTTTTATGTTTGCTTCCTTCGTGATGAATGGGAGTGACCAGGTGGGTGGCCACAAATTCACATCCGAGGATTGGCCCCCAGCCATGCATGGGTCTTGCCAGCCGAGCAGGTGGCCATTCCTAAAGGAACCAGCCTTGGGGGGAAGGGGAGTCTCCCTCTGCGGGAGAAGCACACACCTGCTGCTCATACCCCTTTGATTTCTACAAATTCCAGGTAGCTCAGGGGGACCCATTAGGAGGTTTGAGAAGGAGAAGAGCTTCTTGATCTTGTGTTTTCTGCAGGAGTTGTTGTTTTTGTTGTATTATTAGTCGCTGGTCTTGGGTTGGAGCCCTGTCCTGCTCTAAAACTATTTAGGAAAAGCACAGCATTCTTCTATCCCAAATCCAAACCACTGACACGTGGCTCACTACCCAGGGATGCATACACTTCAAGGGATGAGCGTAGAGGGTATTGAATTCTGGCTGCAGATGACTATTTTATTTTAAAAAAAGAAACTTCAGTGAGCTATTATGATGTGACAGGGATATAATAGCTAGCAAAAATAGACACAGCTCCGGTTGGAAAGGAGACAAGATGGAGAGAAAGATGAACCAAGGAACCACACAAACCAACATGTGTCATGACAACAACGTGAAGCCGCGCGCACGCAGGCTGGGAAACAGTGCGGGGAGCGCCCCCCACAGGGGCATCAGCCCCGACAGAGAGGTTAGGGGTCAGCTCCCGGCATGGGGTGAACTGTGTCCTCCCGCATCTCCAGCCCCATGTGTTGGAGTCCTGACCCCCAGTATCTCTGAATGTAACCTTATTTGGAAATAGGGTTGTTGCAGATTTGGTTAGGAAAGGAAGAAATGGTCATACAGGGGCAGGCTGGGCCTCATCCACTATGACTGGAGTCCTCATAAAAGGGGGAAATTTGCACACAGACACGCCCAGAGCACCTTGAGAACATGAAGGCAGAGATCCGGCGGTGCCCCTTTAAAGCCACGGGACGCCACACTGTGCCACCGGAGCTGGCGCGGGCCCGGAGCAGGCCCTTCACAGGCCCCAGGAGGAACCC
>NC_138372.1:3088274-3099008 GCF_054177405.1 Leptonychotes weddellii
GCAGGGGCCAGTATGAGGTAATACGGGCACTGGTGGAAGCATAGAGGAAGGAGAGATTCTGGAGATATTTAGAAGGTAGAGCCAATAGGGCTTGAGCATTGGTCCAAGAGTTGAACTGGGGATGGAAGTTCTCAAGAATGCCCCCAAGAGTCCCTGTGGTGCCATTTCCAAGGGAAGGAAACCTGCAAGAGGTGAGGGCTGGAGGGAACCATCCCAAGTTAGGTGGGACATCTTGAGGTAACTTGCAAATACCCAAGGAGGTGATTCAAGGAAGCAGTCGCTTAGACAAGTCTGAGGTCCAGAGAAGGCTTGGGATGTTATATGGGCTGAGTGTAGGAGTATGGTGAGATTGTCAAGGGGGAAAGTATAGGGTGAAGAAAGAGCAAACAAACCCTGAGGGACTCCCATATTTAATTCTTGGAAGGGAGGAATGAGCCTTCAAAGAAGACAGGAAAGGGGAGCACAGAGTCATAAAAGACACAGCCAGACCTCTTTCATAAGGAGGGCATGTCCAACTGGGTGCTGTGCCCGGGGAAGGCCTGTTGGCCTGAGAACGTGGGAGGGCAGAGGTGAGTGGTAGTGCAAAGGGAAAGGACCCATAGAGACAGAGGTGGGGATCAGGGGCTCATCTTAAGATGTGTCAGGTTTGAGATGGACATCCAAGCGGACTTGATGAGTCAGGAGTTAGACAGATGGCTCTGAGAAGTCCAGCTGGAGACATGGCTTTGGAAGTCATCAGCATGTAGATGCTATTTAAAGCCAACAAAACCATTACAAGAGTGTGTACACACAGGAGGAGAGCGCCCATGTCTGAGTGTTGGAGTACCCCAGTAGTAAGAGGTCATGTCGATCAAGAGGGGCCAGCAAAGGAGGTCATAGAGGCAAGGCCAGAAAAGGTGGGCGATAGTCAGGAGGGGGTCCATCCTAAAAGGGAAAAGGGGGAGAACCATAGAAGGGACAACACCCAGGAGAAGTTTTGTTCTGAAAACTAAATGAAGAACATGTTTTCAGAAGAGAATGGTTACTGTCAAACTCTGCTTGATGATAAATTGGGAAAGACAGAGACTGAAAACTGAGCATTGGGTTTAGTACCATGTAGGTGATTATTGACCAGAAACAGAATCAGTAAGAGATAGCTACACAGATGGATACATACATACATACATACATACATACATACATACATACATACATAAAGAGATGGTAGATGACAGACCGACAGGCAGACAGATAAAGAGATGATAGATGGGTAGATGGATATGTAGATAGATTAGATAGATAGATAGATAGATAGATAGATAGATAGATAGATAGATTCATTATGAGGACTGGCTCAGGTGCTTATGGAGGCTGACGAGTCCCACAGTCTGCCATATGTAGCTGGAGACCCCAGAGAGCCAGCGATGGAGTGCAGTCCAAGGCTGAGAGCCTGCAAACTAGGGGATTGATGGTGTAAGTCTCAGTCCAAGAGCAGGAGACCAATGTCTCAGCTCAAGCAATCAGGCAGGAGGGGTAAATTCCTTCGTCCTCTACCTCTTGTTCCACTCAGGCCCTCAACAGATTGCCCTCCTGCAATGAGGAGGGTCACATTCTTTACTGAGCCCACTGATTCAGTTGCTAGCTAATCTCATCTGGAAATACCTTCTACTTTCTACGTTTTTGGGTGCATCAAGACTACATGGGGCCAGCAGGGTCTCACTTGAAGTATCCTGGCACTCCCCCGATGTATCAGTCATCTGTGCTGTCACAAATTGCCACCACTCAGCTGCTTAAAACAACATCCATTTATCAGCTCACAGTTGTGTAGGTCAGAAGTCCAGGCACCAAGGGCATGGCTGGGTTTTCTGCTCAGAGTCTCACACTCACGGTGTTATTCAGTTGCGCTTCCAGATGAGGCTCTGGGGAAGAATCCACTTCCAAACTCATTCAAGTTGTTGGCAGGATCAACTCCTCATGGATGGAAGACTGAGGACCTGTCTCCTTGCTGTCTATCAGCCACTTCCTGGAGCCCACCCACAGTCCCCTGCCATGTGGCCCCTCTATCATACCAGACAGCAATGGAGACTCTCTCATCGTCTCCCTCTCATGCCTAGAAGAGCCTCATCCCTTTTAAGGGCTCACCTGATTATGTCAGGCCCACCTGAGTAACATCCCTTTCGAGCCAACTGTGCATATAATATACCCATCATATTCACAGTCCTGGGGATAATATGTACACCAGGGATGGGAGTCTTGGAGCCCATCTTAGAGTTCTGCCCACCACACTTGGTCTCTACTGATGGACACCTGCTCCAGCCTGATGACCTCAATTGTTTTTATGTTTTGTTTTGTTTTGTTTTTGTTTTTGTTTTCTGTAAATGAAGGTAAAGTCAACTTCTTTGGGATAAGGCTGGGTGGGGCCGGCAGGTTGGAGTCCAGTGCGTGCAGAGCAGGTTGAATGGTTGACAAGAGCATGGGAGGGTAGTTGACCAGAAGCACAAAAGGACTGTAGGGCAGAGAAAGAGTGGCCAGAGCTTGTTGACAACTCAACACGCTGCCAATATGTGCCAGATGGACCAAGTGAAAGTTGAAGGAGTTTGCTAATGGGGAACTAGGAGGGAGTTCCATTGCCACGATGACTATCATTAGCTCTGGGGCTGGGAAATGTCCCTACACCCACATCAAGGACACATATCATATACCACTCATTTCCTTTCTTCAGTCATCCTGGAAACATCTAGGAAACTCTTCCCACCACACCCTTGATGTCAATGGCATTTAGGAAGGGGACCCACTCACTGGGAGCCCTCCATCTCCTCCCATGACAATTCCTGGGCCCCTCACACGGACCTCAGCCTCTGAGGCCAGTCTCCACGTGAGCATAACCCAGCCTCAGCCAGGGGCATCGAGGGACTATGAGCTTCTTTAACAGCAACACCTGGTCAGGGAGGAGAGAACCACAAGGAGAAATTCAGCCTACAGCCTTCCCAAACCAAGAATGTCTTTGTGTAGGTTCCAAATTGAATAAACACACAGCATGCAGCTTGCCAAATGTCAGCACCTTCACTTTCCCATAACAAATGGCTGATTAGAATCAATAACAAGTCCCTGCCATTCCGCAAGCCCACAGCGTGAAGAAAGTGGAGGCTCATGGGTTCCAGCAGAAGGCTGCTATGCCCAAGTCCGAGGCCCCAGCCAGGGGATGGCCACCATTTTGCCAAGCTGGGCTGGCCACTAGCACTCACTCTCAATTTCTCCTTCTGTTACTTGGCTGCTCTGATAAGCCAGAAAATCTGCTTTAGAGCCTGGGATCCACATAAATTGTGTTTCCAGCTTAGAGGGGGTGTGTGTGTGTGTCCAAGAGGTAGAGATGAAGGAAGAAGCAAGACCACGTTTGTCATGGGCACATGGGTTGGTCATGCTGGAGACCTCACAAAGGTGCAAGTCTGGAGCTGAGGCTGATGTGTGTTATTTAGAGGGGATTTGCGGTCAGAATAACATAGCGAGTAGGATGCAGTTTCTGGATCTGGCCCCCTAGGTTCCCGTTGTGTCCCTTGCCAGCTGTGTGACCTTGGGAAGTTTACTTAACCTCTCTGTGTTTCATGTTCTCATCTATAAAGTGGAGGTTATAATAGTGACTGCTTTGTGGACATCTCCCACACACCTATGTGAAGCGCTAAGCTACCTCAGTAAACATTAGCTGTCATTACTGCTCTGCTGGCTCTCCCTAAAGGTGCCTGTTGGATCTGACCCATGAGACATAAGCACCTTTAAGGCCTTGGTGGGCAACATTCAGGCATTTCCTACAGCCTTCAACAGAAGGGGCTGCCCCCTGAGTCAGTGTGGGTTGGACTGCTGAAACAACACAATCAGCCTCATGTGAGATGCTGGGGCCTGCTACCAACCCCAGCATGACTAAAGCAGTCTCTCATGGCATGGATCCTTCATGAACAAGGTCCTGAGGCCTATGGGTACCAAGTCAAATGTGTGGATTCATTCACGTGTACCTGTTTTCTCATGGTCTACCTCGTAGAGCACCAACCTCAAGGTGCCATCAAGGTCATCGTGACATCTGCCTCTACCTCTCATCCACCATGTATAGATGATGGAGGGATAGCCATAGGATGGATGGATACTGATAGGATGGATAGAATAGCTATAGCATGGATAAATACAATAGGAAGGATAGGAAAAACAGATAGACATAGAATAGTCATAGATGGATGGATAGACATATGATGGATGGATGTTCATTAAATGGACAGGTAGCCAAAAGAAATATGGATTTCCAAAGAATAACTGGAGAGGACTCACTGTCTGACAATCGGGATGGACCTTGTTGCTTCCCTTGCTCAGAAGCTTCAGTGGTCCTAGCTGTCCCGGCTCCACACCCTTCCTCATCTAGGCCTATCCTCCTGACTCAGTGCAGGGCTCCTTCCTATAAACCCCAGCTGTGCTGTCCACTGCCCAGCATCAGGCCACTTGCTTTTCTCTGTCCACATTTCTCACCCTCATTCCTCTTCTGGATAAGCCTGTGCAGGTCCTCCAAGGCTCAGCACAGGAGGTTGCCCACAGTTCCTCCAGGAGGAGTAAATTATTCCCTCCTTTGTGCGGTCATAGCACTTACCACTGTTGGTTGTTGGATTTTGTACTTCCTTCTGGATGATGAGGAATGGAGTATGCTGTTTTCACCTCTGCATTCCCCACAATGCCTAGTGCTTGGCACAGAGTGGGGCTACAAAAAAGGATGGATGGATGGATGGATGGATGGACAAATGGATAGAGGGATGGATAGATGGATGGATGGTTGGAGGTTGAGAGAATAGATGGATAGAAGGACTAATTCTAGCATCGTTAGCTCTTCTGGAAGGCAATAGGGAACAGAGGAGAGACAAAATGAGTGGTTTCACTATGGGATCAGAGGGCCCCAGTAATTGATGCTCAGAGTTCATAGGCCTGTCAGGTCCCCAGATTAGCCTGTCCTCCCCTCCCCCAGCACTTCAGCCACATCCCTGAACTCTTACCCTTGCTTCTCTACTGTTGACCAAGAGCATCTCTCTGGCTCTCCTGCTCAGCTGAACACTTGACATTGGCCCCTATGGGTAGCCAGCCTGTCCAGTGACCCCATAGTTATGGTAGGCAGAGTCTTAGATTTCAGAACCCCAGAATTACATCCCTGTGTGCCTGGAACTTAGGCACATTTTTCTAAGGACAAAGAAGTGCTGGACAGGCACCTTAGTGATGAGGACAAGGAGGAAGAAAGGAGTGAACAAGAGGCCACCATTCGCTCTGGTGAGCTCACTGTCAGGGAGACAAGCTACACCACCGAGTGGGGGCAGGGGAGGAGGCAACACGTCTCCCTGAGATGTTTGGGAATGATGGAGGGGAGAATGCCTGGGGCAAGACCTATTTATGAAGCGCCTGCAATGTGTCCCACAAGTATCCTGCAACAACTCCTGAAAAAGAGGGAGTATTAACCCATTTCCCAATGGCAAACTGAGGCAGTGGTACCATGCGGAAGACCCCAGCGCTAATAAGGGTGTCTAGCCAGAACTCAGTCTCTCTGACCCTAAACCCTTCACAGAACCCTCGCTGTGACACCAGAATGATTTGGAGGAAAATAAACAGGAAAATGCTGAAAAGAGAGAGGGAGTTGCAAAAGGCAGGGCAAACCCAGGGACCTCACGCATCCAGAGACCACAGAGGATGCAGCCCATTTCCAGCCTTTCCCCAGGAACATTCCAGAGCACGCCAAATAGCAGATGCTGGGTTCCCTGCCGCACTGAGATGAATTGAGCTCAGTATGTGACAGCGATTAATAGCTTGTTTCTCAGATCAGCCTATTAGAAATAATCATGCGGGCAACTGCAGGCCATTAATCTGCGTCGGAGCCCACCCCACACAGGCTGCCAGTGGATGCGCTCCTTAGAGATGCCCAAGGCGGGAACGCTTATGCACAGAGAACATTGCTGGAAACGCTGAGACCCCATGACGGGGCCCATGCAGCATCCGGGCAGGATCACAGGGGGCCCAGGACCTCAGTGGCCTCCAGGGGGACTGGCTTTATTCCCAAGGGCAGGAACGGCTCCCCGCGAAAGCAGGTCCTTGGCATGCTTAGTGGTGAGGCCATGTTCAGCTGCACCTCCTGTCACGGGCAACGGCGGGCAAGTGGAGGGCACATGTGCCCTGAATGTGATGTCCCTGCACTCAGGTGACATGCCAGGGACAGGAGGAGGCCCCCACCCCCAGCACGGCAGCATATTTTATCACTGACGTTGGACAGCATTGTCTACACATGATAATAAGGAAAAGGATGGACTTTTAGTTGGTTTCTTTATTGTTCTTCAATTCTCTATAGGCAACGCACAGTCTTATTGCCTGCTCCAGGTCAGACCTCTCCCCCTGCCCCTCCCACTTGGCACCATGCTCCTGCAGACAGGAGTGCACCCCTCAGCTGGTCTCCCTAACAGCCCTCTGAGTCTCTGCCTCCGTGAGGGCACTGGGCCCTTCCGTCCCCACCTCCACCCCGACCCTGAGAGCTCCAGACACTTCGGGAGTAAAAGGGGAGACAGTAGGGCAAGGCCTCGGGTGGAGACCTGGCCCCAGATGCCAATATAGGTGAGCCAGCCCCAGACCCCCAAATTCCAGTGCACTTGCTGGGGTCATTTCCTGGCAAGCCCTCCCTCCAGTGCATGGCTGCAGGTGGACAAATGAGACAGAAGGTCTTTCTGGTGGCTTTCCCGGGAGACCTTAGCATCGTGATGGAGTGAGGATGAGCAGCACTCCTCAGCCTCATTTCTCTGGTGGCTGGTGGTACTGGAAGGCCTTTACTACCAGTCTTTGGGGCTTCTCTTCTGCTGGGGGACCCCAGTCCCTCTGCCATCCAGCATTGTCCTTAGCTGCACATCAGTGTTGCCGGGGTGCCCTTAGGTCCCATTCTCTTGGCTTTTGAACCCATTCATTGCACCCTCTGTCAGATGGAGGGAGCTGAGCCTTCCTTGGGCCCTGGCTAGTGTCTCTGTGACTTTGCCTCCAGCTCTTCTTAGGAGAACCTGCTTAGCTTGCTGCCTCTACTGGACCCCGAGATCTCTGACTTGACCAGCCCAGTCTTTTCTGAGCCTCTCACCTGACTTTATGAGCAGACACCCCCTGGGCTGAATGTCCACGTTCAGACACTTCCTCTGTAGGTTTGGCTGGGCTGCATTGACTTGCTTCTGCTCCCTCCCTTCTAAGGTACAGTGGCTGCCCCTTTGGATGCCAACTCGGGACACCTTTATGCCCTTCTCCTGGTTCTTCTATATAAACCTGTGGTGCGCAGGTGTGTGGAAGGTACGAGACCTTGCTAACGTGGGAAAGTCTGAACTTACCAGGAGGATTAATAAAGGGGCAATTCATCCTGGGACAAAAAGTCTATTTCAAAGAGCACACGTCCCTCAGGCAACCTGGTTTACATAGAACTTTTCAGAAAAGCAGCCATGTAAGGAGCACATGTAGGTGAGGCAGTCCCACTGAGTCAGGTGCGATCGGCTGATTCTTTTTTTTTTTTTTTTTTAAAGATTTTTTTTTTTTTTTTTTATTTGAGACAGAATGAGCGACAGAGAGCATGAGAGGGAGGAGGGTCAGAGGGAGAAGCAGACCCCCCACTGAGCAGGGAGCCCGATGCGGGACTCGATCCCGGGACTCCAGGATCATGACCTGAGCCGAAGGCAGTCGCTTAACCAACTGAGCCACCCAGGCGCCCGCGATCGGCTGATTCTTGATGTGGCTGAACCTTAACCTAGAACAGCCTCTACACACAAATACCCCTGGGAACCTCTTGGCATAGACCACCGTTTACATAAGTGATGACTCTCCCCACCCCAATGTCCTAATGAAAGGCTCATAGTGCATTCCAAAACATCCTGCAGCTGATTTTTTAAAAATGCCCAAGTGTGTGATTCATAGTAGTTGCTGGTTTGGGCGGCTCAGACATTGTCATCTATACGGGAACATATGGAAGGGAGAAGAGCATCCAACCTTACCGTATGCTTCAGCTGTACGATGCTCACACTACACAACAAAACAGCCAAGCTTCTTCCTTCTCCACCCACTGGGATTTCTCCTGTCAATGAACATGTTAATGACCATTAATGACTGATAAGTGCTTCATAAAACAGCAACATGACTACCTGCTATGGAATACACAGCAGATCTTAGGCTGTGGTTCATCTACACGCTTCTCCCATCTCTCGTCCCAGATGTGATGTGGTCGGGGTCCCAGATTTCGACTTGTCCTCTGCATTTCCTGCCATCAGGGATGGTGCCAGTTTCCCAACCACCTATTTACTCACCAATCTCCATGGGAACCGACTTCCTGGAGATGGGATACATTCTAGTGCAGTAAGGGTTTGGGCAAATCAGAGAAGATATTCCAGGGAAGATCTTAGTTGTGTATTTTGATTTCCCAGACAAAAGAACTCGAGGGAAATGTCCTTAATCATCCCTCTTGGTCTCAAACATATTGTCAAAGTACCCATTCTTCAAAGTACCGTTCTCTAAGCCCTACCATCGGCCCATGAGAGATGGAAGGAAATCTGGATGAAAGCAACCGTAGATTTCATGAGGAAGGCAACTCCACTAGGTGAGAAGTCTGAAAGAAGCTGGTGAGAACACTCTTTCCTTACCAGAAGACGGGAGGGGGAGGAAACGGCAAGACAGCTCAGAAAGGGCTTCTTGTTTTCTTTCTTAGGTTCTCTTTTCTTTCTTTCTCATTAGAAAGAGTAATGTCTTGCCCTTTTTGCATAAAGTCAGGGACAAACATAGAGTTCTTCAATGATTTTGAAAGCTAGGAAATAATCCACCGGGGCGGGGAAAAATACAGCCCCAAATGGAGTCCTCTGTTAGTAATAAATCTACTGCCTATTGTCGTCTGTTTTCCTAAAACAAAAGTGACTGTAGCAAGAGATTTTTATTATTGCTCATATATTGCTTAAATATTTCATCTGGGAATGCTGTGTGAAGAGAGACAATAGCCAGTCTGACATAAGATTTATTAGAGGAAGTTGGCACAAACATATTTGTAGGGAACAAAATATGTTTGTAGAGATTATTCCAGATTTACAGTGATTAATAATGGATCGGATGTTGCGGACGTCACAGAGCTGCCTCCCCAGCAGTCCCTGCACTAAAGGTTGAGTCAGAATAGAACATGAACTTCACAGCGTCAGGAAGCCTTTGCCAGAAGAATGAAGTTTTCTGAATAGAATGAAGTGAATACCACAAACAGTGTTTCCACTCAAAAAAGTGCCAGAGGACTTAAACACTGACTCGCTAATGGGGTTTCGAGCCAGGAGGCATTCACGGGGCTTGGCACAGGCAGGGGCTCCCTGAGACCCGCAGAGGAGATGCCAGACACCAGAGATTTATCTTCCTCCAGGGCTGGGCGGAGCTGCAGAGCGATGGGGAAGGCGTGAGGCTTGCCCCTGCACGCATCGCATCTTGCATCAGCCGAGTCCTCGGTGCCTCTTTTCCCGGTGTATACTTGAGATCCTAACCAACACCGTGTTGTCTTGATTTGAAGGCGAGTTCTGACGGTAAACAATAAAAAAGTATTGATGGTTCACATGCATCTGGGCAAAGAATCTGTTTATCCACAGAGCTACAAGGTGCTCCCTTGAGATGGCAGAGCCTATGGGTGAAAGCTCCCTGCACGCCTCCCTGCAGATTTGCAGCAGCATCAGCCAATGGGCGGCAGCAGCGTGCAGAGACCCCTCCCACCCGTGAGCCGGGTCCCCTCCCAGCAAGTGCACAGCAGTTCTCTGAGGAGGAGGGTGGAGGGGCGCGAGCTTCCTCATGGGCAGCTGGCCTCCCTGACATTATCCATCTTCCCCTGTGAGCTGGAGTTGGCTGGAAACAACAGCCTGATTAATAAAACTCGCGAGTAGACCCCGCGGTCGACACTAACAGTCTCCCAATAAACAGCCCATAGATTGAATCTCATCACCCCAAAAGGGTGAGCTTTGGCTGCAAGGCACGAAGGCACTAATGAAGACTCCCCGTGCCTGGCGCTCCTGCGCGGTGGGTGGGCTCGGGTGGGGGTTCACATCCAGCTCAAGAGCGGAGGCTGGTGGGGTTTCCAGCCTCCCCAGTTTGTTGCCATGGAGAAGGAGTTGGATGGCTTTAATACAGCTGTGCGGATGT
The DNA here is from genome assembly GCF_054177405.1 of Leptonychotes weddellii. Lineage (NCBI taxonomy): Eukaryota > Metazoa > Chordata > Mammalia > Carnivora > Phocidae > Leptonychotes > Leptonychotes weddellii. Next base: position 3,098,433 of record NC_138372.1, read on the forward strand.
CTCCCCCGAGACGCGCCATGACAAGTTGGACTGGAAGTAGCAAATGAGCAGCTATAATCTTCAAACTGTATGAATAAGTGATTGATTGGGCACGGGGCCGTAAACAGCACTCTGTTCTGGCAGCGTGGGCCCCAGCAAAATGAGATAATCAGTCTGGGAGAGACACACACGATGCAGCCACTGACACCCCGTAACCTTCCGTGGTGTAGCCTGGGGAGTCTGTCCAGAGCTAATGACCGCCTCCTGCAGGCCCTGAGGACACCAGGCCACTCCCGGTCCCCGCTGGCTCTGAGCCCATGTCTGATGAATCCTGCCACGTGCGGCTACCGGTGCTTTTCTAAAGAAAGCTATCCATCCTCTTCTCCCCACCAGCTTGGCTTCCCTGGAGAATGGCTGGGCGTTGGGGGGATGTGGGATCCATTCAAACGTGAGTCCCTGGGACCTGCTGCCAGAGATTTTCCTGAGGGGACTGGTCTCTGTCTCTGCCACCCGGGGGACCCTTCATCCCCCAGCCAGATCCAACTGGATCAGGACATTCCATACACAGGCCAGAGTGACCAACGACCTGGGGGTGGG
>NC_138372.1:3099508-3130698 GCF_054177405.1 Leptonychotes weddellii
ATATGTCTGTTTTTGTGCCAGTACCATGCTGTCTTGGTGATCACTGCTTTGCAATATAGCCTGAAATCAATCAGGCAACGTGATGCCTCCAGCTTTGTTTTTCTTTTTCAACATTTCCTTAGCGATTTGGGTTCTTTTCTGATTCCATACAAATTTTAGGATTATTTGTTCCAGCACTTTGAAAAATGTCATTGGAATTTTGATTGGGATAGCATTGAAGGTATAGATTGCTCTGGGTAGCATAGACATTTTAACAATGTTTATTCTTCTGATCCATGAGCATGGAATGTTTTTCCATCTTTTTGTGTCTTCTTCAATTTCTTTCATGAGTGTTCTGTAGTTCCTAGAGTATAGATCCTTCACCTCTTTGGTTAGGTTTATTCTGAGGTATCTTATGGTTTTTGGTGCTATTGTAAATGGAATCATTTCTCTAATTTCTCTTTCTACAGTTGCATTGTTAGTGTATAAGAAAGCAACTGATTTCTGTGCATTGATTTTGTATCCTCCCAAATTACTGAATTGCTGTATGAGTTCTAGTAATTTGGGGGTGGAGTCTTTTGGATTTTCCACATAGAGTATCACGTCATCTGTGAAGAGAGAGAGTTTGACTTCTTCTTTGCCAATTTGAATATCTTTTATTTCTTTTTGTTGTCTGATTGCTATTGCTAGGACTTCCAGACTTTTAAAAATGCTTCTCTGTGAAGCACCAATAATCATCTCAATATATATGGCCATTTGTAGAAATTATAGAGCCATTTGAAAGCAACATTTTGAACACCTGAATAACAAAGAAGTAGTGGTGGTAGTAATACCACCAACTATGAAGTCTATGCACCACAGTTTAGAAGTGTAAAATATAAAAACCAAAATCACCCCATACCTCTATTGGGAATAGACTTATGGCTTTCCTTCCTTCCCAAAACCTGGCATAGGGAAAGTTTCTTATGTGGGACCCCAACTGGAAGGCAAGTTTCACTCCATTTCTTTATGTCCAGACACAAAATAGTGTAAGCAAAGACATCAAATACACATGGAGAAAATTTTGAGTGTAAAGCTAATTACTCATAACTTGTACTTAAGATGCAAAAAAATGCCTATCTTCCAGCTCAGTGACCCATTTTATGTGCTGCTGTGGGCAGTGGTTACCCTCACATCAGTCCCTGCAAATGTGCAGATGTACCAAGAGGGTTGGTCTAGTTCATTTTCTCACGTCCCTGCAATACTTTAAAAGCCCATAAAAGTCATGCCAAAATGGTCTGAAAGAAAAATCTATGATTCTCATCCTGATGAGGACATAAATCCAATGCCCGCTTCAGTAGGTGCTTCCATTTGTCCTCATTTCAAACACATCTGCAGATCTGGGAAGCCAACATGTCTATGGTCCATTTATTTACCACATTCAAATTAATTTGAGTGATGTTAGCTCTTCCCCTAATGATCCTGTGGCACATCTGAAGACAGGGCTTTGGATTCAAACCTTAGCAAAGAGAACACATACTATGACCAAAGGGATCAGCTGTGTGTTATTATTATGGAAATCAATTATAAAATAAAAAACCTATTATGTAGAGACTTGTGCTTGAGGACCAAGGATTGTACACCTAAGACACACTAAAAAGGAAATTCTTTGCACATATTTCTTCTGGTACAGTGTCAAAATGTACCAGCTAAGAAAATAAACTCATTAAGATTCTGTACTAGCAGAAAGAACTCTAGATCATGTGTTAAAATCTACAATGCTCAGTGACATGTTTTCAAAACAAACCTGATAAAGTGAATCTCCCCTGAGCACATATTTTGCCCTGAATTCCACACCTCCCCCAATCTCCTAATAGTTGAAATTTCCCAGCTGCCATCACTCTGGAATGAGCATGAAATGATCATGCCAGATTCAGGAGTCTGAGGCCAATTCTAAGGCATCAGCCTAATCAGGAAAGTGCTGATATAGCTGTCCTCCCATTACATTATCTGCTTACAGCTCCCTTCAAGGCATTACTGGATTTCTATAAAACATTGTGTTCTACATCGCCCATAGACAGCTTTCTGCCATTTGAATCCAGCAAGAGTTGCATTTCAGCAACCAAGCATAGTCTCTGATGCAAAGTCCACACATCTCTAGCTCAACACTGAGAATCCAGTGAGGGTTAAAATTCATTCATTCATCCAAATAACACCGAGTGCCAATCTATGTTGCTCACTACATATAAGAAGCAGAATATGAAATTAGGTTGGCAATAAGAATTATCATTAGATTAATAGTAGCATTTATTGAAAGTTGTGTGCCGACTGCTCTACTAAGCACTTTGCATGCATTACTGCAGCCTCAAAATAACTCCAAACAGTTGCACTGTAACTCTATCTACTTAGTGATGAGGAAACAGAGGCACAGAGAAATAAAGTAATTTGCCCAAGGTCTTAAACAAAGAATGGTAACATCAAAACAAGGACCCAGGCAGCCTGATCGCCAAAGCCACCTTCAGTGCAGACCACATCCTGATGAGTAAGGCAAGGACCCTGTCTTCAGGCCACTTACATCCTAAACTGTGAGACAGATACAAAGATATTGGTAAAAACCTTTACAACGAGATCCTCATTTCTGGTGACAAAATAAGGGGCAAGACTTCACTATCTGCAGAAACAACCACAAATTGGACAAAATATATAGAACACTGGTTTTTAAGACATTGTACACCAGACAATGAAGGACACTAATCCCAGAGAGATGAGGAATGAACAAGGCAAGTTCTATGATCATCCTGGTTCTCTGTGTAATGTGGAGGCTAGCAGACTCCCTGATAAAGAGACAGAGCTAAGAGTCTAGCGAGACAAATGTGGTCAGTGTTTGTAAGACAGAGTTCCAGAGAGGAGGGAGAGACACAGGGAGAACCCCAGAGGCCTGAAAAGGTCCTTGGAGTATTCAACCAAGAACTAATGAGCATGCAGGCATGGGGAATCCACTCAAGGCCAGGGATTTTTAAAACCCCAAAGGATTAGAGCAAACTGCTTTCTTTTTTTTAAAAAAAAGATTTTATTTATTTATTTGAGAGAGAGAGAATGAGAGAGAGCACATGAGAGGGGGGAGGGTCAGAGGGAGAAGCAGACTCCCCGCTGAGCAGGGAGCCCGATGTGGGACTCGATCCAGGGACTCCAGGATCATGACCTGAGCCGAAGGCAGTCGCTTAACCAACTGAGCCACCCAGGCGCCCAGAGCAAACTGCTTTCAATGTTCACACAGGGCCAGGAATGGTGCCTGTTCCCAAGGAAATTTCAAAATTCATGGAACATTGGGTAGACTACTCAGGAAGGTTTTGCTGTCATAGTGGGGGATAATTAGCCCTTGTCTGAGGACTGCTCAGATCCCAACAAACCAATCTTCACAGCAAGATCCTAAACAATCAAACTTTTGCCAAAGAACTTAACTACATCCCACAACAAAGCTTAGTAGTGTTTGTAGGAAAATAGAAATAATCAAGCAACCAACAAGATCAAAGCCGCAAAGTCCAGCATCCAATTAAAGCAAACTGAAAAGAAAATAAACCATAATAAGGGGAAAAAATTGATCAATCAATTGGCACCAGAACTGACACAGATGTTCTAATTGGCAGATGTGGACATTTAAAAAGCTACTTTAACTATATGGAGGGGGGACATAAAAATTACTTGAAGAAATGATGGCTGAAAACTTTCCAAACTTATATAAAGGTATAGACTCACAGATAGAAGCTCAACAAACCCAAGCACATGCAACAGAAACTAGGCCAAAGCACATCAACAAATTGCTCAAAAACAGTGATAAATCTTAAAAGCTCCCAGAGAAAAAACATACTTTATGTACAGAGAAATAAAGATATGGATGACTGCAGATTTCTCATCAGAAACTATGCAAGTGAAAAGACAGTAGCACAACATCTTTAAAGTAAGGAAACAGACTGTCAACCTAGAATTCTATACCTGGCAAAAATGTCTCCCAAAAAATGGAAACAAAAAGAATCTATCATCAGCAGATCTACACTACAGGAAATGTTTAAGTATATCCTGCAGGAAGAAACAAAATTATTCCACATGGAAATCTAGGTTCTCATAAAGGAATTAATAGTCCTGGAAATGAGAACTACATGGATAAATATGTAAGATTTTTTAAATTTAAATCTGTTTACATTATAACAGACTGTTTAAACAAAATGATAATAATAGTGTTTTGTGGAGTTTATAACACATAAAAGTAAAATACATGACAATTGTAGCATAAAAGGCAGGAGTAGAGAAATGGAAATATAGTATTATAAGGCCTTTATACCATATAGGGAGTGCTGTGTTAGTACTTGAAGGCTAATTGTAATAAGTTAAAGGTGTATACTGTAAAGCTCAATGTAACCACTGAAATAACAAAACAAAAAGTTGAAGCTAATAATCCAACAAAGTAGATTAAAATAAATCATGACAAATATCTGATTAATCCATAGAAAGACAGTTAAGGTAAAAAAAAAAAGAAAAAGAGGAGAGAATAAAGGAGAAAAATAAAACAAGTAGCAAAATGGTACCTTGAAACCTAATCATATATACAATCACATAAAATGTAAATGGTCTAAATATACCCCATTAAAAGTCAGGGATTGTTAAATTGGATAAAAAAACAAGATCCAACTTGATGCTTCCTGCAAGAAATACAATTGAATATAAAGACACAAGTAGGTAAGGGATGGGAAAAATATATACCATGCTAGCACTAATGAAAATATGGTGGGAATGGTTATATTAATATCAAAGTCAATTTCAGAGTAAAGAATATTATCAGGGATAAAGAAGGTCATTTCATCAAGAGGACAAAACAATTCTAAATGTTTATGCACCTAATAACTAAGCTTCAAAATCCATGAAGCAAAAACTGATAGATCTGCAAGAAAACACGCACAAATCCAATGATTGCAGAATGGTTGCATCCACATTCCAAATGGTTGCAGATTTCAATACTTCTATCTTGATAATATATGTAAATAATAGAAAAATATTAAAGGTGTAGAAGATTTGATTACTACTGTCACCCAACTTGATCTAAATGACATTTATAAAACACTCCACCAAAAACAACAACAACTCATTCTTTTCAAGTGTACAAGGAACAAGTGTCACCAGACAAATAATGCTATGGGTCATAAAACAAGTCTTAAATTCAAAAGGTTTCAAGTCATACAGTGTAAGCTCTCTGACCAAAATAGAATTAAATTATAAGCAAATAACAGAAATATCACAAGAAAATCCCCAAGTATTTTCACACTAAATAACACACTTCTAAATAACTCATTGGTCAAGAAAGAAATAAAAAAAGAGGAATTAAAAAGTCTTTTTAATAGAAGGAATATGTAAACATTACATGTCAATTTTGTAAGATTCTGCTAAATAGTACTTAAGGGAAAATTTATAGCACTGGATACCTATATTAGAAAAAATAAAAATTTCAAATTAATGACCTGAGCTTCCACCAGTTTAAGAAATGAATGGCTGGTGGTGTTTGCAACTGAAATCAAGAAATAGGAAGAGGAGTGGTTTATGAATGAGACCCACTAAGTTACCCATAGGACATCAAGTTGTTATAGGAATTTAATGGTATATGATTTTCAAACTAGGGGACTACTACAGGCTGGATATATAGATTTGGAGTCATCAGGATATAAGGGGTAGTTGAATGAGATCACCTAGGGACAATATATAGTATGAGAAGAGGAAATAGCCAAAGACTGAGCCCTAGAGGATACCAATATTTGGGGGGTAGAATGAAAACAGGAGATAATGAACAGAAAAAGAAGGAAGGATCAGAGACCCAAGTGAACAGAAAGAGGGCACAGTGACAGCAGAGAGTTTTTCAGCAACGAGAAGCTGTTGGTGTCAAAAGCAGCAGGAAGATCCATGGGAAAGAGAGCACAAGATCCACTTCATTTGACTTTAGGAAGCTCTTTGCAACCTTATCAAGGGGGCTTCAGTTGAGTACCAAGAAATGGAAGCCAGCCCAAGACGTTAATTGGGAGCCATAAAGTTGAAATAGTGAATGTAGCACTTTTTTGAGAAGTTTAGAAAAAAGGGGGGGAGAAAAGTGATTAGCTCAAGCAGAAAACGTGAGCAAGGGAAGGTTTCTAAAATGGGTAACACTTCAGCACATTTCTAGGAAAAGTGGGAGGCGACACTAAAGAAGCAGAGACTGAGGATAGAAGAGGGTGGGTAAGTGGTGAGTAAAAATATTGTACAAGCTATCAAGTAAAGAGCGTAGATGGACTGGAGGGTCTTGACCAGTAAGAGCCATACATTGTCCTTTGAGATGGAAGGATACAGATGATGCGGGGATTTCAAACTTGGGGAAATTCTTGACTCTTAAGCCCAAACTCAGTTTTGTAAGTAAGCTGCAGTTGGGGAAACTACAAAACTAAACTTTAAGATATGCACTCTCAAAGAAAATTGACTACACAGAAAAAAGTTCCTGGCTGTGACCTTGGATGGCTTTGCATTTATAAAATGTCTCTTCTGAATATCATATTTGGATTTAAGCATCTGACACATTGTAAACCCCACACCATTATTCAGTTCAATATAAAAATTAAAGAGTGCACTTGTCATGATGAGCACTGGGTGATGTATGGAATTTCTGAATCACTATATTGTACACTTGAAACTAACACTGGATGTTAACTATGAAAACAAACAAACAAAATTAACATCTGGTTCCAAAGTGTGCACCATTTGGAAAGGTGCGGAGGGTACCAAGGAATTGTGTCAGTTGGTGGAGGTAAATCAAGTTGGCATTAACTGCTCACTTTGAAGGCTACAGAGAGCTGAAAAACTTAGAATCAGTTCTTCCACTAGTAACCAAATGAATAGACATAAAACCCACAGTAAGACACTCCTCTCTTTCCTAACTGGCCAAAATTTAACAAAGATAATTTACAGTATACCTATTAGGATCTGGCCATGGTGTCAGCCTGCTTGGATCTGAATTTTGTCTCCACCTCTTATAAATGTATAACTTCAGGCCACTGAGTCTCAGTTTCTTTATCTATAAAATGAGGATATTAACAGTATTTACCTCATCCAATGCTAAGATAGCACTTCTATGGCTCTTAGTACATGGTAAGCCTGCAACAAAAGCTAGCTGTGGTGATTTTGGGCGATGTAGGATTGTAAATTGGCACAATCCATGCAAGAAGCTATTTGGGAATATGTCTGAAGAAGTTTTAAAAATACCCCATATAGGTATCTATCCCAAAGAAGTAGGAAATTACTGAACAAAGAAATCATGTCTGCCACCTTAACTGCCATTTCTCTAGTGATTATCACAGAACCAAGCTCAGAACAAATGTATGGTTGAATGAATAAACACAGATCTATGTAGGAAGATGATTATGGTAGTATTATTGATGAGGGAAACCTGGCAAATGGCTTGAATTATGACAATCCGTACAATGGAATATTATACAACTACTAAAATGACACTTTGAAAAATATTTAGTAAAAGAGTAAGTTATTCACAATATAATGTTAACGGAGAAAAAGCACTAACTAGGATGCAGAATTACACATTACATGTGGTATCATCCAAATTTTCTAAGACATATATATATCCATACAGAGCAGAAGGAAAGAAATTCAAAAATCAGCTAGATTTAACTCTGGGTGGTCAACTACAGGTAATTCCTTTTTGTTCTGTATGTGTCTATGTTTCTAGATTTTCTACAAAGAGGATTCATTACTTTTGCATTCAGAGAAAGAATTTTTTTTCACATATATTGGGAATAACTCATTATGAATCGTTGAAAAGAAACAGTAATCTACAGTCAATAAAGAGACATTTTGGAACTGGACAGCAAAAACCCAAGCATGAGAATGTTTAATTCCTTAGGGTTTAGCCAACAACATCCAAGTACGTGCATGGAATACAGTGTGGGAACATCGAGACCAGAGCACATTGTGAAGTAGCCTCTCAAAGTGTGACACCCATCGGATAATGTAAAAATATGTGAGATTTTATTCCTAAGAATCGCTCCCGTGAATCATTTATTGTACACTGACCTTCTTGTATGAATCGGGGAGCTTTGCAACCTAATTTTAATTTCTCATGTGCCTGGTGCTTCTCCTCAGTTATTCTCTTTGTTTAAAATCCATTAGTATAGATGAAGGAATCAGCTTATACTTTATGTACCTAGTTCTATATTATTTTTGTGCATTTATAACTGGCCTCTGGAGTTTAGTCTCCCCCTTAATAATTTAGCTGTGCAAGATGTTACACCAATTTATTAGGAGGAAGATGGGAACAGACTATGCATATTAAGTGTGAAGATTTTTCTACAGTCTGCTCAACAATCAAGAAGAAGGGCTTCTCTTACCTTGTACCAGATGCTGTTCTTGGAAAGGATTTCCACTGGTTGGCATAATTCCCATACCAGTCTGAGTCCTGTAAGATCCTGGGACAGCTTGCCTCTGACAATGATTTTCACATTTATCTTTTGAACAATGTGATTGAATTGGGGCTGCCACAGAAGGCTCTGTGGCATATATGAGCATACTCAAGTCTCTCCAGTTTCAAGGGCATCTTTCTTTAGTCAACAAGTCCCTAGAATGTCAGGAGCCTACAGGGTGAGTCTTTTTCAGAAACTAGGGAAAGGATGCCAAAACGGAGACTAGTATCCCCTGGGCTCACATCCCCACAAACAGTGGCTCCACCCCTACATGCCCTCCTCCCCTTCCCTCATATTGCAACACACACTCTGGTGTTCATTGTGGAGAGTGCTGGAAGGGGACCATGGATGGTGTGGTTAATTGCCCATTTACTGGTTCTGGTGCCTTTGGGAGACTTGTCAGTTACAGTGTCCCAACACCTCCCTCTGCACCACAGAAGTGAGCTCATAAGCCAAGCTAGCCAATAAGAACATTGCACCCTCTTGACCACAGTGACTGGGTCAAGGATGGCCATGTATATCAGCAGGTCCAAACACAGACTTCTGTGTCATTGAAACTTTGGGAAGTCTTCCTCCATCAGCTTGGGAGCTAGAGAAATACAAGTCCTGGAATGCCAGAGGTTGAGAGCATGGGCACCAAGGGCAGGCCCCCTGGTTTCCAACAGCATTTCCACCATTTCCATGTGGTCTGAGAAAGCTGCTTCTTGGTTTCCTCACCTGTAAAATGGAGCTAATAGTGCATCATCTCACAGGAGCAGCCTGAAGATGGACCAAGTGACCTGGTCTCTAATTCTTAAGGAGTACCAACTATAGGGCAGGCTCTCCCCAAGCCTTAGCCTGCAACACTGTCTTCATTATATTGTCTGACACCTGCAAAGAGCTGCTAAGGAATCCTATCAAGCAGAGATAAGCAGAGCTGAGCGATAAAAGGGATGTAAATCATGCACATGGTTGGATCTTCTGGGTCCAGCATGCCTTGAGGTCTGTCCACCCCCGCATCTCCCAAGAACGAGTCAAACTTTCTCCCTTACTAAAGCCAGTTTGAGTAGAGTGTTTATTACTTGCACTGAGCTCTGATTACTCTAAAGCAATACATAACCCAATCTTTGAAAAGCAAAAATGTCTCTGTTCCAAGTTATAAACTGCTTTTACTTCCTTGAAAGAGGATCTCTTTTTTGAAAAATTTCTGAGAGGAAAGCATTAGAACCGAATTTCCTTTCTGACTCAAGTCCCGAAACTCACCAGACTGAGAGTCAAGGGAAGTTATGGGGCTGGTCATCTGGTGATTTTTTCTCTCTTTCTGGAATATATTGTCCTTTTAACAGCAAGTACTATTTGTATTTGCTGCAAGTAGAATTTTCAATTACTCTTCTGACATCCAGATCAGTCATTGCTTTTTATTAAGCTCTGGATTTAGGAAGAAATATGCTCCTGACAGCAACTTTATTTGAATTCTTCTGCTTAGGTTAATAGCAAATAAAGGCCAAGATCCCCACCAGGTCCAAGCCTACAGAACTGAGTTTGTTCGAAGGGAGGCTGTTGTGTAAGATGTTTTTCCTTCACTCATGCTGTGCCTACGGTCTTTATGGTTGGATATTAATGTCCTTTCAGAAGCTGTTTGCCTTGATCATAACCTAAAGCGGTGCTTGGCTCATAAAGGTATTCTCTCCTTATCCAGTGTTAAACTAGAAACTGTTCCTTGAGCCAGGCAACGGGCTAAGTCCTTCACCTGCATCGTTTTACTTGATGCTTATTACAACTCTGAGATGCAGGTGATGCATCCCTATTTTACAGATGAGCAGACAAACATGCCCAGAAAATTTAAGTAGCATGCCCAAGGTGGAGAGTGAAGTGAGTGACAGACACAGGACTCAGAGCCAGGCCCATGTGAGCTAGAAAGTGCTTTGAGCCTCCACCACTACATAATCTGTCACGGGCACAGGAGTCTCTGGACAGGTGCATTCCCTGTGAAACCTGGGAACTCACACACCTTTTCTCATGCATCTGTGCACAGCTCCACTCTTGTGTTTTGACTGAACTTCAAGCATGCAGTAGCGTGGACATAGAAAGTGTGTTTGGGAGAATCCCCTGCAAGGCATTTGCAAGCCTAAGGGGTCTCCACGGAGACGCTTACGTGCCATCAAGGGGCAGTAAAGTGTCTAAATTCCATGCAGCAAAGCACTTCCAGTCTCCAGAGCTATGACCGCTCCCTCCAGACACTCAGGTATGGCTGCACATAAGTTGTTCCTTCCAAACAGCGAAGTCTCCTGTCCTCCCTCCTCCTCCTTCTCCTGCTCTCTCTCTTTCACTTTATCTTCCTCTTTCTCTTCCTCAAGCTAACCCAAGACTTTCACCAACCCCTACACCCTATAAATATCAGCACAACATGTTCAGAGGTTTATTGGATGTTTGGAACACCCTTGGTACGAATCAGGGAGACGGATGGATACAAACAACACAGGTCAGCCCTGCCTCCTGTGGTCTGAGAGACACTGAATCTCTTTCTAGTAAAACTGTGATGCCTTCTTTGGGCCTCTAGGAGAAACTCAGCAATGGCCCTTCAGCCAGCCCTAGACATCATGGCTCTTATGGAGGCATCCCTCTCTGTTGTTGACAGTTCTATAGCACTTGGTTTGAGCCATTCTTCAAATGCAGTTGTACTCCGAGTCCTGAGCCCTCACTGAGAGCCTTGCAGGTGGTCAAGACTTTGCTTAGATCCAAAAGCTGAGTGACTGCACTAAAAATAAATGCTTTGTGTTGTACATAAATACTCTTTATGGAAAAATAAAGACCGCAACCACATCTCACACAGCTAAATCAGCCAAAAATGCCCCAAATGTGCTGGCCATAGACAGTGCCAGGGTTCCAATCAGGAGAACAAGAAACACAACTTCCAAAAACATTGGGGGTTACCCAGAATTAGCCACATTTCGGATTGACATCACAATCTTCCTCAAGACCACCTTCACTTCTGATGCCAATTACACACTCAGAGGGTTCCCAAAACCACACTCAGTCTTGATAATTCTCCACAAGTCCTCACCGAACTCACTGAAAACTGCTATACTGATGGTTAGGGTTTATGACAGGGAAAGAATACACACCAAATTCAGCAAAAGGAAGAAGTATACAGAGTGGAGTCCAGGGGTTTTCTAAATGTAGTTTGCATTGTTGTGTCCCCCTGAAGTCAGGTCACGTTACCCTCCTTCATAGATGTGAGAACACACAGAAATTTTGCCAGCAGGGAAGGTCATCCTAACCTCAGTGCCCAGAGTTTTTACCAGGGTTTCATTACATAAGCATGGTTGATAGGATTGCTCATGTGGTTGATTTCAGCCTCCAGGGCCATTGATACCAATAGCCAGGCACCACCTACACCCATGAGATTGGTCTTTCTGGCATGGCCAGCCCCCATCCTAAATCCAGTGTGGCCAGCCTCCAGGTTAAACAAAGACACTCCTGCTGGATATGATATAGATCACCTCCCAGAAGCTGAGGTCAAAGTCTAGATCTCTCTTTGGGAAAAGTCAAATTCTTTACAACCAGGGATCCAGAAGAAGGTGAAGGAGGTGTAAAAAGGCTGTGGCCAGCAGGGTCATGAGTGTGTGGAATGAGGAGCTCCACTTAGGACAGATTCCAAAAATCAGAATCTCAGAATGGATGGGGTCAGTTGGCAGAAATGTATCCTTGTTATTCCAAGACCTTTAATTGCAGCCTCCTCCCTTCTTTTCTCTCCCATCTGAACTCCCCAGAAGTAGGGGTCACCTTGCCCACAATTTGCCCTTCCCTCCCGGCAATCAGAGCTAATGCATTCCTAAACACGGTGTAGCAAAGACCAACTAATTATAATGCAGTTGCTTGCCCTTATTTTATACTCTGTATTTCCCTGCTTATTGAGTTGAGAATTGTAACCCTATTATTAATTCATTAAGACACATAATCTCATGCAAAATAATGTGTTTACCCTCTTCTATTAGGTTAAGGTAGTGTGATTATTGGAGCTGTGTCAGGGAATGAGCGACGCGCTCCCTGGGGGGCATTCTGAGCCGCTTAATTTCTCGTCGGTCAGATACACGGAGCCAAGGAGACTTGACTGTGGTTCTGATTTTTTGGCATATCCTCTGTTCGGATCTAAGCGAGATATCTGGTAGAAGACATTAAATGAGAGGAAGATGCATGGGAAAATATTGTTTAATCGTATTTTTATCTGGTTGGTATGAGATGATCTTCTGCATCTCGGCTTGGTGTTGCATAAAAGGGTTCATTTATATTCTGTAAGCTCTTGGGGAAAGGAAAACCAGGGCCTTTTCTGTTTTATGTGGAAAACTGAGATTTTATTTCAGATGGATGAGTTGATGGTAAAGACCCACCCAGAAAAAGACCCAAGAAGGCCCGCTGTACCATCCTTGGTCCTCTGCCTGTTGACCCCCAGATCCTCCTCATCTGCAAACGACCCTCACTGACACCACTCTGACACCTTCCCAAGACCTCCCTGGCATTCTCCTGCACCCAAGACAGTGGGAGGAGACATCAGGATGCTCCGGACTCCCCGCAAGCAAGCTAACTATTCTGATCATGTCAGGACTTGGATTAAAATATCAAGTTTGAGGACAGGGAAAGGATGGGCTTTATCAGCTTGCCATTTTTCTTCCTAAATAATCCTCACTAGATTTTAGTGACTTTTAACCCCTAGAGTTGGACGTGAGATCCTTCTTAAGCAAAGAGGAAGAAAAACGGATATAGAAAAACTAGAAAAACAGCAGAAACGTTCCCCAAAACCAAATGGGCAGCGAGATAGAAGTGGGTCTTCCTGTGTGTTAACATAAACCACAGATGAAGGGAAAGAAAGGAAGCCAAAGGAGGGACAAAACAAAAATGATAACTTTACAAATTGTAGCAAAGTGGAAAATACCGCGGCAGGGGCAGGTGGGTTGGAGTTGTCAAAGGGAATTACTTTCTGTTCTATATTAATGTTCTCTGTTCTTCCTCCCACGAATGACTAATCTTGTTTTTCGTGAGGACGCTTTTTCCAGTACACTCTGCTTTTGTTTGTTTTCTCTGTACGTATTGATAACTCCTCTGCTTTTATTGGGCCGTCTGTCCCTGGAAGGGCTGGGTTCATGGTGTGAACACAGGCAGCGTCCTCCAGCTGGAAGTGACCTCAGCATGGACTCTGCACAAAACAGCCATGTGACCAGGGCAGCTCATTCTGCCCCGTGAGTCTCAGTTTCCCTGATGCAAAGTGCAAGGGAGAAGGGCCCAGGAGCCTATTTCGCAAGCTCACCAGATGAAACTGTCAAAAGCTAACTTGGTTACACAAATGCGAAAAATGCATTTTTATGAACAAAGCGTTTGCTTTGTTTTTGCTCCTTTTTCCTAGGAAGGCATCTTGGTTCTTCCCTCTCTTGCAGTCTAGGGACACTCCCTAACCTATTGCTTAGGGGTGAGTTTCACTTCTGGGGATAGAGGGAGACCCTACCTAGAGCAGGCTGCACTCCATGCCTGGCATGCCCCTCTGAAGACCCTCAGATCTGCACTCAAAGCTTGCTTTTTCTCTCCTTAGACACATGTCTGCATGAGGCCCCAAAGAATGTCTGTTCACCCCTAAGTTCAATAAGTGAGTGACAAGTCAGAAAAGAATGTTGATCAAATGGTAAGACATGAGTCAGTTAGAGCAGACTGTCCACCCACTCGTCAGTAAATGCACTGGGTGGCTGACCCTGAGCACGTGCTCTCCTCCTGTCAGAGAGCTCCGAGTCCCACTCTCAAAAACCCAGGTAATGGTGCCAGGGGGTACCAGCATGTGTTCAAATACAGTAGTAGGATTGCCACTAAGACCCCAAGAGACCCGTGTAAGGAGACAGCCATTGGATGAAAGGTGTCTTAATTTGGGTCTACCCCCAAGGCAAAGCCTGGGGCAAGGGCTGGGTGCAGATGCCTCATTTGAGAGCAGACCCCAGGGAGCAGGGAGAGAAGACCCTCAGGAGGACAAGTCAACTTCAGTGTGCACTGTTGACATTGGGGCACTGGACGATTCGGCCAACCAGGAAGACCCACCTGAAATTCTGGAGGAGGAGGAAGGTCACCCATCACCTTTCACTGCTGGTCGATGAAGAGGGGCAGCCGCAGTATGGCCTCCTGCCCTCGCAGGCCTTGCCCGAGCAGGCAAGCACCCTGCTCCATCACAATGGAGAGAATGAGCTCAGCAAGCTCACAGGAATAGCAGGTTTTCTGGCTGGGACAGAGGCCTGGGTGGACAGCCTGGATGTCCGCGCTGCTCCTGACGGTTCTCACCCAGTGGGTGCCCAGGGGCCAGGGCTCAGCCCCCGTCTCACTCCTTCAGCACCAGTGTAAGTGATGCCTGTAGGCCCTCTCTCTGCTGGAAGAGCCCTGCAGCGTGCCACAGCGAGGCAGGGTCTCCCTCTGCCGACCTTCCTGCAGACGCAGGAAGCGTTCTCTCCAGGACCCATGTGCCGCCCAGGCGGCCGCTGCACATATCCCACTAGGCTCTGCTCATCTTTCTCATCCTTCCTTGTGTTCATCACAGACGAATTATCCTCACCACAGAACCCTTCAGCTAAAACCCCAGGCCTTCTGATGTGCTGAAACATTCCCCCTGCCCAAGCTTCAGCCCACACCTCTCGGTCACTGTTTGATGCAAACACAAATAACTCTGAAAAGGAGCAAAAAGGGAGAGAAGGTGCCAGGGTGAGTGGGAGGCCTCTGTGCCCAGACAGAGCCACCAGTGAGACCACGCTGAGCCTGTGGGTGGTGGAGCTACAGGGAACACAGGAATCAAGACAAGTGGCTGAGAGAGAAGGCGGGGGAGGGGGGAGGGAAAGGAAGGGAGGAAGGAGAGAGGGAGGGAGGGAGGAAAGGAGGGAAGGAGGGAGAAGGGTACAGGAAGAGAGAGAGAGAGGGAGGGAGGGACAGGAAGAGAGAGAAGGAGGGGGAAGGTGGGAGGGACAGGAAGGAGGGGAGGGAGAGAGGAAGGGAAGGAGGGAGGAGAGGGGTACAGGAAGAGGGCGGCCAGCAGACTGTTGCCATAGGACGAGCAGAGTAGCATCAGCGGGAAGTTGGGAGGAGCTCCTGGGGCACAGGACCCAGGACAGCCAGCTCGGGAGGCCTGGACTCCTGCACAGGGTTTCATGGACTGCAGACTTCACTGGGACTCTCTGTGTGAACTGCCCCCGCACGGGTCTGCAGGGCACCCCTGGCTTCTCCGTGCCACCTGCACCCTCTCCCGGCCGGGACCAGACCACAGAGTGGCCGTTTGGCCAGGACTCAGGTCATTTTCAGAATTCTAAGGCCCGCTGTGGTCTGGGGACCCAGGTGAAGGGAGAGGCAGGCTCCATGGCCACGACCACCAGTCGGCACACCTCAGACTGGCCTTGTTCCACCTTCTGTGGACGCCACCGCCATGGCGGGAGAACGGTCAAGACGAGCCATCGTTCTGACCAGTACGTCCCTGGATAACGAACAGAGAGGCTGGAACGATCGCTTCATGGAAAATTCCTTTCTGGCCTCAGGGTGCTCTCAGATGTGGGTTCCAGGTGGGGCTGTGAAGAATCTGATAACCTTGCTGATGCTCTGGAACAGCTCATTAAGGAAGGAACCTGAGCCTTTCCAGCGTCTTGCATAAGGTGAATGAATGAATGAATGAATGAACGGTCAGTACATGTGTTTAAAGTCAGGACACACTTCACACTTGATATAGACTGAATGTTTGTGTCCCCCTAAGATTCATGTTAAATCTTCACTCCCAATGTGATGATATTAAGAGGTGGGGCCTTTGTGATTAGGTCACAGGGGTGGAGCCCTCATGAGTGGGATTAATGCCCTTAGAAAAGGGGCCCTCAAGAGCCCCCTCGGCCCTCTGCCCAGTGAGGACACAGAGAGAAGGCGACTGTCTGCAAAGCAGCAAGTGGGTCTTCTCTGCAGACCGCGCATCTGCCAGCACTTTGACCCTGGACTTCCAGCCCCCGGAACGGCGACAGGTAAGAGTGTGAGTCTGTGCTGTTTTTATTACTGCAGCCCAAACAGGCTAAGACAGCATCCACACCAGATTTCAGCCCTTCTGCGTCCACTGCTTTAAAACGTGGAGGTGGCTGTTAGGATGGCCTGCACTTCTCCTTAGGGGATGGGGGATTCCATGTGAAACGCCATGATTTTCGGGTTTCACACACGAAAGGGAGCTCGCTCTCGTTTCGGCAGAGGTGAGCCCTATCCTGGGAAGCACACAGATGCATGTGGACCAGCCAGAGCCTCTTGAACCCAGGTATCCAAATGTCTTTGACTATAATCCATTTATCCAGTTACTCAACAAATGGGTATTTGTTGAGTGCCTACTATGTGTACTGGGGCATATCAGTGAGGAAAACAGGCTCGCAGAGCATTTTCCAGGGACGAGACAGACAACAGGCAAAACACATAATAGTAAGAAGAGTAGACGACAGTGTGAAGAAACCTAGAGCAGAGGGGGTGGGGCCGCACATCTCGGTCCCTGATTGGAGAAGACCTCTCGGGAAAGGCGACACGTGAGCAAGGACTTGGATGAGGTGGGGTGCCCTGGGGCTGTGCAGGGGGAGAACGTTCTAGGCACACTGCCGACACTCACTCCCTGTCTGGTGGGTGTTGTTGGGTGTCCCAGAAAGAGAAACCGGGTGGGGTTCCACCCCCAGATGCCCTGCCAGCTCCCAGGTTCCCACCACCCCGTGTCACAAAACTAGCCATCCCTCTCCAACTCTGCATGTTGTGGGGGACAGCTCCTCCCAAGCACAAGGCTGTAGGCCCACACCTGAGACATTTCTGGGGAGTTGTGGGTATTCCTGGGGAGTTTTGTGTGGTTTCCATAACGAGCCCCCAAAAACAGGGGCTCTTAAACAACAAGAATTGGCTGTCTCCCAGTTCTGGGACCCAGAAGTCTGAAATCGAGGTGTTGGTGGGCCTGTGCGCCGTCCAAGGGCTCCAGGGGAGGATCTTCCTCTGCTGATGGCCCCAGGCTGTTCTTGGCTCACAGGCACATCCACGCCAGTCTCTTCCTCCATCTCCACGTGGCCAGCCCCGCCGTGAGTCTCTTCTTCAAAGGACACCAGTCATGTTGGATCAGGGTCCACCCTAACTTGACTTCATCCTAACTTGATGACACCTGCAAAGACCCTATTTCCAAATCCGGTCACCTTCCCAGGTACGAGGGGGCCAGGACGGAAGCATATCTTTCAGGAAAAACACAACAAGGTAGTGGAGGAAAGATAATTATTCTGTCGACCCACACGGAGACTCTATCATTGTGGTGGTTCATACCCTCACTGGAGTGAAGACAGGCCGCCTCTATGTGCCAGGTGAAGGTGCTACTGTCTAAGTGTGTTTCTTGTCACTCGGGGCTGTGTAGACACAGGTGTTCGGGTTGGGAGCAGCGTTGCCTGTTAATTACTGGCTGTCGTGATTTCTGTGGGGATACAATTACTCAGTTTTGTTCACTCCAAAACAGGAAGAATATGCTCCCGTCCAAGCTGGGTACTGCCACAGTCTCCTGGGTAAGCCGGGATGTCTCCTGGCTTCTGGTCTCTCATTTCTGGTATCCAATTTTCTAATGCTTTTGGTCGGCGATTCCCTGTGGTTGAATCCTTCTGGCTTCGTCTTTATTAAAAGTCTTTAGATGTTGAATTTAATCTCATTTTGGTATTCATGGGGAACATACTCAGAGTTTTGCTGAGCTTTGTTTCTCCAAAGGACTGAGAAAATTAACTCACGTGAACAACTGTGCCGCGCTTCTCCTTCATCATACATTCCTTCCGTACTCAGAAACCTCTAGGTTTTGTGTCTTTTGAAACAATAACCAAAGAACAATACATTTCCACTTGGGGTTGCTGTCTTGGACAGATGGCTCAGCACTTTCTCATTTAGCGAAAGAACAATGACGTGGGATATTTTTCCTTCCCTACCAAAGCTTGTTGTCGTTACATTTAATTAACTATTCTGCTTTTAGTCAGTAAATCAAGCAACAAATTCCCTGGTTATTAAAGGTGAATGCAAGGACTTGTGGGTAAAACCTCATGCCTCAAATTTCACTAAGCTGCTAAATCCAACCTTGGGCTTAATGAAAAGAGGGAAGACCAGGAGTCAGGAGACCTGATTGCCGTGCTGATTCTACCATTTCATCGCTGGGTGACCTTGGGGGAGCCCTATAACTTCTCTGGGTCCTCCTTCCTCACCTGCAAAATCAGGATCATGCTATCTGCTCTCTACTTAATTCACAGAGTTGTTGGGGGAAGACAGTGAGGAAATTAATGTAAAGCCACCCTGGAAAAGATAAGGCATTCTAACAGACCAGGAGTCAGGAGACCTGATTGCCATGCTGATTCTACCATTTCATCGCTGGGTGACCTTGGGGGAGCCCTGTAACTTCTCTGGGTCCTCCTTCCTCGCCTGCAAAATCAGGATCATGCTACCTGCTCTCTACTTAATTCACAGAGTTGTTGGGGGAAGACAATGAGGAAATTAATGTAAAGCCACCCTGGAAAAGATAAGGCGTTCTAACAGAAGTATTTTATTTTAGCCCTATACATCTCCCCTGAACTCATTAGCTGCGAGTCAAGGGCACAGATGCCAAACCAGGCCAGAAATTATCTGGTGATGACTCCTGAAGATCATGAAACGTATTTCTTTGTGTCTTTAGCACGACCTTCAAAAGTTTTCCTGGTAACTGAGGACAAGAGAATTCTACAGAGCCATGCCCTTGCCTGGGTAGGCTTACAGGCCATTTTAAGAAAGTCTTAATGCAGCTGTTGTATTTTAAAAAGACAAACCTTCCTGGCCAGGATGATCAAACATTCTTCCAAATGCCGAGGCTCCAGATGGAATAAACGCAAGCAGGGGCCAGGTCAAAGATGCTGGAATGATAGGGGACCATGCCCTGGGAGGTGTGAAATCACTTGTCTAGACTATGGCTCTTAGTCTCGAGAGATGCATCTGAGAAGCTGACCTACTCCTTCACTGCACAGGACATTATTAGAAAAAGACTGATTCTCCACATACCACCTCCATCTAACCTGATACGCCTGTCCAGGGCCTTGGGGGGCTCAGAGGCAGGGAGAACAATTGTTTTCCCCCTGGGAAGGCAGGCAGACACGTCTGCCACTGAGACCTGGCAGTCAGTCGCAGTGTTTACTGAGGATGGGGAGGGAAGCAAACGCATCCTGATGTCCCAGGGGTCTGGAGCTGGAAGGCATGGTGGAGATTAACCATCAAGCTCACCGACTTGCCAACTGTTTGCTTTTATGGTGGAGCCGTTTGTTTCCGTTGATGCTCTTTTCCCCTCAAATGAAATCTTACACGGAAGGTATGTTTGGAAAGAGATCAAGTCCGGCCGCCCAGGTGGAGGATGGGAGGGCTGTCTCTCTCCCCTGCGATGTCTGGAATCTGATCTAACCCCTTATTTCCTGCAGATGAAGGAAGGGAGGCTTGGGGACAGGAGTGGACACTGGCTCTGGGTCCATGGACTCTCTTTCCAGTGCTCTTTGAACCCACCACAGTGAGTGTGCTGAATGCATCAGACACACCTCCCCTGTGTGATCTGGCCCATCACAGACACGCTACTTTCTGAAGGCATGCACATGTTCTGCCTTAATTTTCCTCCGTTCTAAGCTTAGCGATAACCTACCAGCTGCCATGCCAACAGATGAAAAGTTTCTCCTTTTTCTATAGTTTTTAAAGTATGCAAACACCAATGCAGAATACCCAACAGCACTGTTTTGGTGACAAGAGACACCAATTCAAACAGGCGTAAGCAAGAAAGGGTCATTTGATGGCTGTGTACCTGTACCGTCCAGGACTCAATCTACGATTTCAGGGTCCCATATCTCTCTTCCTGCATCCCTCCCTCCCTCCCTTCCTCTCCCCACTCCATCTCCCCTCACTATCTTTTTTCTGTCTCTCCCCATCTCTATTCTCCATTCCCCTCCATTTTGTTTTGTTCCCAGACAGACTCTTACCTCATGGTGGCAGAGTGGCTGCCAACAACTCCAGGCTTCCATCCTCGTAGCTCCAGAGAGGTTCCATCCTCCCAGTGATTTCTACAGAAACCCTGGACCCACCTTGATTGACACAGATCTGGCCACTGGCCCATCCCTAAGCCAAGTACTGTGGCCAAGGGGACTGGACCTGCTGTCCCACATGCTACCCCCATCACTGGGGTGAGGCTGACTCCAGCCAGAGCACGTGGAGGTCAAGGAGAAGGAGGATGGCCTCCAGGGAATGTGATTTTACTGTTATGAGGAAACGTTGAACAGGCAAACAGCAAAGTCTTGTATATTACAATCTATCTTCAGTGCTAAATTCTTAGGAAAATGTCAGGATATTGGAGAGATCGTTTATTTAAAGGAAACGAAAATGCAATGTTTAATTTTAAATGTAATCCTTCAAAGAATTAAATAAGAATCAAAAAGCCAAATTCCAGAGATGTTCATAATCACACTATTTAAATAGTAAAACAACTGCTTCACCACGGCTGGACATTTAGTTAAGTAAATCATGGTACATCCTCTTAATGCAACATTATGCAGCTTTTAAAGTGATAATTATGAAGACTGTAGCAACGGAGATAATGCCTCTGAGAGAAAGTAGAGTGAAAGCATAAAACAAATCTCATGTCTGCTGTGTTATACAGGTACCAAAACATTCAACGCTTCGGCAAATATTGGAAGGGGATATAGGAAAATGAGAAAACTTCCATTTGTTGGCCTGGCGAACTGGTGGGTGATTCTGTGTGTTATCAGTAACTTCAGTGAAAAAAAAAAAACAAACAGTATCAGATGAGTGAATCTGATACAAGGGGACCCTTTTCTTGGCTGGTGAGCTTGCTGGGAGTGTTCTGACAGGCTCCACTCTGTAGCTCCCCATTCCACCACCAGAAAGACAAGCTGGGATCCAGCACCTGTCAGTGTTAATGCATGAAGGCAGGTGGATCTGGAGGCTGGGCACAGAACAATGAGATGTTCTTAGATGTGGGTAGAACATGACTGTGGTGTGGGTGCCAGGTTCTGGCATGTCCCACCCCTACTTGTGTCCTTCCCAGAACCTCAGACTGTGACCGCATTTGGATATAATAGAGTCATTGCAGAGGTAATGAGTTAAGATGAGGTCATACTGGAGTAGGGTGGGTGCTAAATCCAATATGCCTGGTGTCCTTATGATAACAGGAGATGCTGATGCACAGGATTGAAGGTCATGGGATGACAGAGGCAGACACTGGAGTGACGCATCTATAAGCCAAAGAAGGCCAAGGTATGCTAGCTGCCACCAGAAGCTGCAAGTGGCAAGGAAGGATTCTTTCCTGGAAACTCCCAGGAAGCAAGACCCTGCCAACACCTTGATTTTTGACTTCTGGCCTCCAGAACTGGGAGAGAATAAAGTTCTGTTGTTCTAAGCCCCCAGTTTGTGGTTTTGTTATGGCAGCCCCAGGAATCCAGAGGGGTGGGGGCTGCTGTTGAATTTGCCAGAAGCCACTGGAGAGGGGCTCCAGCTTGGACCTCAGAAGGGAGCTGGCAAGGCAGAGCCTGGTGCTGGGAAAGCTGGGTCACTAAGCAGCTGAGCATGCAGGTGACCCAAGCCACAGGTGCATCTTCAGCCCTCGGTGCTCTGGGAGGACACCTCAAGCGACAGTCCCCTCCTGCATGTCTCAGCCCAAATCCACATGTTCAGGACACTTTCCTCAGCAGCCCCAGCTGATCTTCATCATAGCACCAAATGTGTTGTCAACTCAGTCCGCGCCCCCTGCCCCAGCACAGGCTTCACCAGCCCCCAAAAGCTACCTCCAAATACCTATAAATCTCGATAAAAATTGCCTACTGGTTCTGCAAAGGTAGCTTTGGGGCAGGTCCTAGACCTTTGCTTCAACCAGAAAGCCAACCCAAATCCCCTGTGCCAAGGTGTGGATTACTTCGCAAGCCCCCGATCAGCACTATGCACCAGTCCGTCTGGTTTCCAGGCTCTCTTGCTTCCTGTGAGGTCCTGTTCCTGGGGGCCGTGGGAGGAGGGAGAAGGCAAGCAAGGAGAGCAGTGTGCTCTGGTGTAGTCCCTGCAGCAGGGATGGGGGCAGCAACTACCAGCTAGTGTTGATTTGAGTCTCTGCTCTGGCAGCTCCTAGCACCAAAACCACAGAAGAGCAATCCTGCAGCTCTGGGTAATATTGTCTCCTTTTCCTTCCTTTTCCTCCTCCTGCCCATAAGGGAGGCAGCGGCTTTCAGAAGCTAGAAGGGCTCACCTTATGTTCTTCTTTCTGTACCTCAGGCCCTCCCAATATCTTTGCAACCAGTTTCTAAAAGACGAAATGCCAGTAATTCATTTTCATCTCTGGACACTGATCCACACTCCTGCATGGACATTCCAGAGTCCTAACTGTGCAGCTCCTGGCAAATGTCCTTCTCAGCCCTACCATGACTACATCATCTTGTCTACTTAGGTGCTTATTTATTTTATATCTTCCCCATTGAAAAGGAAGAGCCCAAAGTTAAGGACCTTCTCTGGCTTATTTGCGACCATATCCATGGACTCGTGGACAGACCCCATAAATGGGGTTTTTTTTAAGATTTTATTTATTTATTTATTTGAGAGAGAGAGAAAGAGTGAGAGAGAGCATGAGAGGGGAGAGGGTCAGGGGAAGAAGCAGACTCCCCACTGAGCCGGGAGCCTGATGTCGGACTCCATCCAGGGACTCCGGGATCATGACCTGAGCCGAAGGCAGTCGCTTAACCAACTGAGCCACCCAGATGCCCCATCCCATAAATTGGTGTTCTTGGGGAAACTGACCAAGAGGAGGGAGACAAATGCCTATCATTCATTGAGCTGATGCTTTCATTTGTGGAGGGTGCTTGCCCCCAGCCCTTCTTTAAGTACCTGCCCATCCATCCAATTCCTTCACTCATCCACACATGGCAGCTGTGTCAGCCCCCTGTGAGGACCCCACTGTCTAACAAGACACGGGCCCAGCCCAGAGGAAGCTGGCTAGCTGACCAGGGAAATGGACAGGCAGGGCAGAAACCCAGGGACACACCCACGCCCACCCTCCTTCCTGGAGTCAGGTGCAACAGGAGCATCGAGGAGGTGCTCAGTCACCCTGAGCCATGGAGGCAGAGCTGAAGCAGACAAGAGGGGGTGGGGGTGTGAGGAAGAGGAAAAGCATTCCCTAGAAGAGAGGCTCTAGGGCCCCCAGAGTCCAACGCCTGTCTTAGCCCCATCCCTGTTGGGGGATCCATTCCAGCTGCAGACAGGATGAGTCTGAGGTGCTCCCGCCTCCACTGTGAGACTCAGCTTGGCTTCCCTGACAACCTTGTCCCCTTCTGGTAAGCATGCTTGTCCATTCATAAAAATGCATTTATGGGATGGGGCGTCTGGGTGGCTCAGTTGGTTAAGCGACTGCCTTCGGCTCAGGTCATGATCCCGGAGTCCCAGGATGGAGTCCCACATCAGGTTCCCAGCTCAGTAGGGAATCTGCTTCTTCCCCTGACCCTCTCCCCCCTCATGCTCTCTCTCACTCTCTCTCTCTCTCAAAGAAGTGTCCATCATCCTACTGGAAAGATGACAAGATCAGCTACCTTGCCTAAAGCCACACAGTGGAGCCGAAACCCAGATTTAACCCAGGAGTGCCAACTTCAAGGGCCCCCTCTTGTTCCTTTGTCTCCCGAGGTGCCATCTGACTGGTCAAGTGGGTCATCCTCATCCTTGTTTCCACTGATGTGGGGTAGCTGAGCCCCTGGGTGTGGGGCCAGACTGTCTGGGCTCAAACCCTGCCCTGGCCATTCCCAGAATTCAGAGCCCTGGACATGTTGCTGGACCTTTCTGAGCTCACTTCCCTCATCCATAGAAGGGGATTCAAATGGCACCTGCTTCATGGGATTGTTGCAAGGATTAAGTAATGTAGGGTAAGGAGGGTGCCTGGTGCCTGGTGTACAGCCCATGATCAGCACGGGTTCTTAATCACAAAATGCACAAAATGCATTCCTCCTCATCGGCAATTGCCTTGTGTTCTTCAAGATCCAGCTCAAGTGAGGAGGGAGAAGAGAGGATAAAGCAGCCTCTCCAGGTCAGAAGCTGTTCCTTTCTTGCTTAGTAATGCCCCAAATCGGTTCCAAGTGCCAGTCCTTAAAAGCCTGAGCTCTTGCCCCAGCCACTGTGCTGCCCTCTGAAAAATAACATGAGCTGCATATATAATTTTACATTTTCTAACAACCACATTACAAAAATTGTAAAAGAAAAACAGATAAAATTATTTTTTCATTTTTATATTATTTTATATTACATTATAACATTTAACCCAATGCATCAAAAAACAAGATCATTTCAACAGATAAGCAAGAGAAAAATTATTAATGAAATATCTCACATCCTTTTTCTTTTTTGGTACTAAGTCTTTGAAATCCAGTGGGTATCTGACACAGCCATCTAAATTAGAACAAGCACATCCAAAGTACTCAATGGCCACATGTGGCTCATGGCCACCATATTGGATAAGACAGCTTTGGAGGCATAATCAACCTATTTTCAACCAAGCCAGAAGTATTGGAATCCTACAGCTACCTGAGAACCAGATGTGGGTATTTTGTGTCTAAGAGGCAGATGGGACAGTGTCATCCACGCAAAACCAGCCCCAGCCATGGCATGGACAGTGGCCTTTCCACCAGGGGCTGAAGGTTGGGTGTGCCCTTCTGGAGAGGAGGGGCAGCCTGACCATGATGCCACTGCCTTAAGACTAAAGTAGAGCCAATTCCTTGGTCCTCCTTCACTGCAGCTGCAACCACTGGAAGCCTCTGGGAGCTGAGTTCTCCGCTATAGTCAAAAGTAACTCCATGTCAAACTCTGTACTGATGGAGAAGCCTTTGGGATATGAGTTCCTCAGGAAACTCCACAAAAGCCAAGTCAAGATACACTTTGGAACTGGATAGGCTTGGGTGGCAGGAGCCATGTTCCTGAAACCTCAAGTGAATTCTTGCCCCTTTGGGGCCAGCCTGCTGCATACACATCACAGAACCCTTGGTCTCTGGGTGGCAAAGATCCCTTGAGACCTTCCTGGCTGATCCCCTGGGGACCGGACCAGGGAGCCTGAATGGGCAAAGCCACAGCAGGTGAATGCCAGACCAGACTTAGCTCCACCTCCCTGAGCTGACAGAAGGAGGCTCAGCACAGAAGGAAAGCTCTCATGTTGGCATCAGGCAGCCCTGGGATCGAATCCCAGGCTTTCCACTAACCAGCACATGACCTTGGGCACTTTGGTCTCTGCGCTCCTCATTTTCTCAAACACAAAATGCTGTAGACAGCATCAACATTTCAAGGAGGATCCTGAGGGTGAAGTGAGCTGCAGCTAAAAGCACCCAGCACGGTGAGCAGCCCATAGTAAGCACTCACTATAGGACACCTGATACTTTGTGAGCATTTGAGAGCCCATGGAGCATGGCATTAAAACACAAACCCTACAGTTAAACTAAGTTCAAATCCCCATTCTGTCATTTACAGCTCTGACCCTTGGGACAAACCACTCGACCTCTCTGAGTTTCCATTTGTGTCTGTAAAATGGGAATAGGGTGTCTCCCCATAAGGGGATTCAGTCAACATATATAAACGTGCTCATAATGTTGGCTGGCACCTGATAAGAACCACGTGTCAGGTAATACCGTGTCATTGTCATTATCACCATGGTTATGAAATGGAATGTTAGCTCACTGGGTTCTATTCTTCATTTTAGACAGCAATAACTGAGACCCGGAGAAGGTGTCTCAGTTATTGACACCTTCAGGGTCCCAACTAGCTAGTGAGTGGCACAATGCAGGCTTGGGCCCCAGTCTTGTGATGCCTAGATCACAACCATCCTCACAGTAGCATGTGAATTCCAAAGCATTGCTGTCCTAGGCACAACAAAGGGGCAGGAACAGCTAGCTACAGCAGCAGCCCTACTTCTTTGAGCCTGGGGATACATGCAACAGCCCTCAGGGCAGGTCTCTGTCTTACTAAACAACCAGTCCTCTAGTTGGCTTACATATATTTCCCTTTCCTTCCTTAGAATGGACTGAATTCAGTGAAGTTCAATCGAGATACAAATTTACTTTTCTTCCCACCAATGTCTTTCAACTGTGCTGGACTAGAGCTCCCTGGTCCAACCCTGAATGATAGCGTGGGTGCATCCGCAGGCTTTTCTAGGCATTTTCAGGTACTGGAATGGCTACCCCTTAGCATATATGATGCTTTTATGCAAATTTTTAAAGGTCCTTTATGGATGGATGCGTTATACAGAGGGTGCCTCTCCCTCTGAGTTGATGCAGCACACTTGCTAGGATGCAAATCTTGGGTAACAGAGCTAAGCATGGGTTTAAGCATCTACTAGTCCATTGTGTCAGATACCTTTGTGCAGTGCACAACTTGATTACCCTAAGAGTAGTCTCACTCCAGGTAGATAAAAAATCAATATCCAGTTTCAATCAAACTTCACTTCATCATCCACTTTGACCTTTGTTCTCTCCCTAATTTCTGGCCAGACCATGGATTCAGCTGATCATAAAGGAGTGGGAAGCATGGTCTGTAATATCTCTTAATAGCTACTTCTCAGGCTCCTCTGGGCTGGGTAGGGATTGAAGATAGCCTTAAAGTGTAAACTCTTACTTGATTGGGGCTGCTGTGATGTGGCCATAATTGGGGACTGTTTGTTACTGCAGTACAACCAGGGCTGGCCTGACTAATTCAGTCTCTTGATGAAAACATCTTGCTCTTTCTGAGCTCCTCACAGCCATGGTCCACCAGGATTGGCTCACTCAGGTGGGCAGCTCTTTTGGACCAGGCCTTCTCAAGACCCTTCAGGTCTGGCTATACTCACAACAATCACTAAGTTCATGGGGAAGTTAGGTAACTTGAACTCCCTCCCCCAAATTCTGGAAATGCAGGCTTCCCCCCTTCTCTTCATGGTCACAGGCAATCCAGCCAGACCCCCCCGCCATGCTTTACCAAAATCCAGGACTCAGATTTGATCCTCCCAAGTGCTGTCTCATCACCAGTGGCTGTGGTGCCAGCAGCCCCAGAGGCCAATGGCTCTGGGGCACAGGGATGGGTTTCTTATGGACAGGCATGCCCCCTACTCACAAAGCAGTTTTCATGAAACCTCCCTGCCTTGGATTCTATACCCTGGCCCAGGAAGATAATGGAACCAGGTGGCCCCTCCTCTCCAGTCAATCTCTTTTGAGCTTCTTATCTTCTCTTATGTATGCCAGAGGTGGGTGACAACTCACAGAACCAGTTTCACCATCTTTTAGAAAGCTCTGCATGTGGGAAACAAACTGAGGGTTGCTGGAGTGGGGGGTGGGGTGGGAGGGATGGGGTGACTGGGTGATAGACACTGGGGAGGGTATGTGCTCTGGTAAGTGCTGTGAATTGTGCAAGACTGTTAATCTCAGATCTGTACCTCTGAAACAAATAATGCAATATATGTTAAGAAAAAAAAAAAAGAAGAAGAAGAAGAAGAAGGTAGCAGGAGGGGAAGAATGAAGGGGGGGAAATCGGAGGGGTAGACGAACCATGAGAGACGATGGACTCTGAAAAACAAACTGAGGGTTCTAGAGGGGAGGGGGGTGGGAGGATGGGTTAGCCTGGTGGTGGGTATTGAGGAGGACACATTCTGCATGGAGCACTGGGTGTTATGCACAAACAATGAATCATGGAACACTACATCTAAAACTAATGATGTAATGTATGGGGATTAACATAAGAATAAAAAAAAAAGAAAGCTCTGCATGTGTAGTGTGGCCTCATGTTGTCTTTGAAACTAGGGGTAGGTGTCCTCTATTGATCTCAATTGTGGGGCCTCCACTGTGACTCCAAGACCACGGGAAAAGTCTCACCAACACCAATGTCCTGTTACCCATTGTGTTATTGCTTCTAGTCTGTTTTGGAATTTAAACTACTAATATCATGTTCTATGTAAGAGGAACCAAGGCTTTTCACCAGTTTGATTCAGCCTGAAAGACAAGAGGTGATGTCCCCTCCAATGAACTGATGATCACCATTATCATGTCTATAACACCAGTATGACAATATCATCAAGAGTTCTGAGCTGCCACTTGTTAAGAAGGTGCCAGATGGAGGCTGCTACTTTGGTCAAAGCCAGGACCATGTTCTTGCTGCCCCAGGTCTCAACATGCTATATTCTATTCTCTTTTTCTTAGCCATGAGAAATGTCTCCATGTGTGTGCCTCTTATTCTTTATGTATTTCCTGTGTCCCCCCACCTTTGATCAGCTTTCCTTCACTGGATCTCTCTGCCTCTCTCTGTATGTGTGTGAGCATGTGTGCCTGTTTTTTTCTTAAAATATGGAAAAAAAGAAATGTTCCTAAGAACACTCAAACAATCTAACCTAAATCATGAGGAGGTCGGACTAGATAATTGATAATAATGTGGTGATGATGGGATAATGGTGGTGATGATGGTGATGATGGTGGTGGTGATGGTGATGATGGTGATGATAGTGATGATGATGGTGATGATGGTGGTGGTGATGATGATGGTGGTGATGATGGTGGTGATGACGATGATGGTGGTGACGATGGTGATGGTGATAATGATGGTGGTGATAATGGTGATGATGGTGATGAAGGTGATGATGATGATGGTGGTGGTGATGGTGATGATCATGATGATGGTGGTGAGGGTGGTGGTAGTGATGATGATGATGATGATGATGGTTATGGTGATCATGGTGGTGATGGTGATGATGGTGGTGATGATGATGATGGTGGTGATGCTGATGGTGGTGATGATGATGGTGATGATGGTGGTGATGATGATGGTGATGATAATCATGATGGTGATGGTGGTGATGATGATGGTGATTGTAATGGTGGAGGCAGCAGCAGTGGTGGTGGTATTGATGATGTAGCAAACATCTGTGCAGAGCTTGCTGTGTGTCACTTGGTGCTAAACCCTTCCCAAGCACCACTTCCTTCACCTCTTGAGACTGACACTATGATTAGCCCTACTTCAGAGCTGAGGAAGTCGTTAGGAAACCTTCCCGAGGTCGTGCAGCCAATACCAAGCACTGAAAATCTCTGAAATTCTTTAGCTTTGTGGAAGAAAGTAGGAAAAAACCCTGAATTCCCTTTTAAGGATTCTTGGGACTCAGATAAGAACACCTACCCCTGGGATGTGTTGGTCAGTGTCAACAAGGAATTCCCAATAGGGATCACAGGTGGCAAAGGAAGAGCAGGTGACTAGAGAGGAGTAAGAGAGGTAAGAACTCTGGGAAGCTGGCACAAAGGTAGAACAGAAGGAGCCCAGCTGCTGGGGGGAGGCAGATGGGACCATCAGCCTCCCTGCAGGGGACTTGGCCTTTTTCGAACATTTTTTGCAAATTCTTCCTGCACAGGTCACATCCAGCTGGCAGCATAGGCTGCTAACAAGGACGGCAGCCTCACAGAGGGGCCCTCTGAGGAGTCACTGCCCGACCAGGTAATTTCATTCTGTCATTAGCCACCGTACTTTATTGGATTAAGAGCATCCAGCAAAGCCCACAGCTCTACGCTCTGACTGGACAATTTCGCACACCCAGAAGTGGGAGACAGAAAGTGGTGAGCTCCCGCTGTTCCGAGCTGCCATCCCTACCCCTAGTCAATGGAGTCCCAGTCCCAGGCATCCCTAAGTGGATTTAAGCACTTGACAATAGACTGCTCTCCCCGTCACTAAAACATCATACCCAATGTGGTCAGGAGACGGACTGCAAGCCAATAAACCAACAACTCCAAAGTCAGCAAGATCACAATTTGAAAATTATAACATCCTCCCCACTCTGTCTATTTCATAGACTTCAAATTGATCTGTCTAATCTCTTATCTGTAACTATGAAGTTGTATTTCCCTCTTAATAGGCCTACAAATGTTATAGATGAACAGTTCAATAGCAGGCAGAGTGGGAAGCCACAGGCATACTGAAAAGGGATATTAGCTCCTCACACCGGCAGCCAGTGCTGCCAGACCCCCTCCGTGCCCAGAATCTCAATCAGCTCTGCCTCCATCTGGCCAAATGGCTGTAGATACACAGCCCACCCACCCCAGAGAAGAAAGCATGTGTGTGTGTGTGTGTGTTGCCTTGGAGGGGTGTTCAAACAGGGTGAGGGGTGGGAGGGATGGGGCTCTCCACACCTGGGCTCCTTCCCCGAGGAGTTACCTCTTAGCAGTCAGGTCCCTCCCAGCCCTATTCCCTTTCTGTTGTCAGGAAACTGAGCTGATCTCCCTCTGCCTTAAGTCTTCCATGGCTCCACTGACTTGAGGATATAGCCCAAGCCCTGAATTTAATTGTGTTCAAGAACTCTTGTTATTTTCCTCTCACTTCCTATCACATATACATCATGCCCTGCCCCTTGCTCAGACTCTTTCACTGCTATTCCCTGCTTCTGTCCTATCCATCACTTCCTGGGATGCCCTCTCCCCTCCTTTCTTTACCTGGATGACTCCACCTGACCTCTTTACCTCCAAAGCCAATGGGGGCAACAATGTAGGAAGGCTTCCTGAACCATGGGCACCCACAACTCTAGTGGGTTGGGTGGGAGCTCCCAAAAAGATATGTGAATCTGGAAAGCTGGGGTGGCAATCCTTATATCAGATAAATTAGATTTTAAACCAAAGACTGTAATAAGAGATGAGGAAGGACACTATATCATACTTAAAGGATCTATCCAACAAGAAGATCTAACAATTGTAAATATCTATGCCCCTAACATGG